>NC_086189.1:14324811-14542311 GCF_023053635.1 Elgaria multicarinata webbii
CCCATGCCAGTAAGTCTGTTGTGTGCAATGATCACACACACATGCTGCATGCAAGTTTCCCTAATATATAGATTTTTGTACGCAACTTTCCCAAATACGCTTACTTTTGTATGTAGCTTTCCCTAACCTGCTTTTTTTTTGTACACCATTTTTGAGCGGAGAACTGTATTGCAAAATTCAGAGAAATACCCATGTTCAGATCTGCATGTTAGTCTACACAGTGTCAACTGGGCTGGTTCAGTTAAAAAAAAAGAAGACCAGATGAAATTCTCCCCCTTTCCTGGTAGAAATGATTCATACAGTATTCTGTTTCTAGGGACCACAGAAGGTGGAGATTTGATAGAGAGACAAAGAAATAAACAGGAAAATCTTGCATGTATTTCAATTTAAGGACTCTAATAAGTTCAACTCCAACCAAAAGCATAAGGAAATATTTTTATAGTGTTCTGGGAACCTTAAGGAATTGTTCTTAAGAAAAGAAAAAGGCATAGTTTAATTTCTCAGATTTTGCTGAGAAATAATGCGAAGGTCCCGAAAACGGTGGCTTAGGAGAAAGAAAAGACAAGATGTCAAACAAAGAGTGGAAACAGGCCCAGACCAATAAACAAGCATTCAAAATTTGACAACCCAGTCTCGGAAATCCAAAGGTGTCAACGTCTCGGGTGTTAACACGAAGTTTCAGGCCCCCCACTGTACAACCCATAATTTCCACAAGAAGAGAAATGTTTACATCACAGTTTCCACATGTTTCTGAAGAAACCGTTGGAGAACAAGAGCTGTAGGAAAAGCAAAATGTGGAGCTAGACCAGAAATGCAGTTTTGCCACCAAAATGTTCCACCCCCCTCTGTTTCTCACTGGTCAGCGACTTTTGGACTTGAGCTGGTGAATTGCTAGCAGCCAAAGATTGGCTTAAGAGTCTCCTTGGATGGGGCTAAGCTGTGTCCATTTCCGACAAGGATGAGACAGTGGGGAGAACCAGAAGACACAGGGCTGGTAACGTTCCAGAGCAGGGAGCAAGAATAAAGGAGTAATGGTTTGAGAAGAAACATCAACTCAAATGTCAAGAACTGGAACCAAAACCCTTGACAGAGCTCAAGGAAGATTTTTTTTTTTAAAAAAAAGTTTTATTATAACTTTCAACAAAACAAAACTGATCATAAAAAGAAAAAATAAAGAAAAATACATGTGTATAATTACATGTGTTAAAAGTATCAATTTCAATTGGTTACAACATCCTAGAAAGAAGCAGATTACACATAAACCTCAACAAAAGTGGAGCAAATATCCATATATGTGTCCATTCACAAGCACTGCCTATACAGTATACCATCCTTTCAATTAGCACTGTTATATCCTCAATCCATTGCATTATGGGAGGTATTTATCCTTCCAGTGTTGTTATATTAGTCTTTTAGCTGTCAAAAGGGCACAGAAAATCCATTTACACTGACCATACGTTAAGTTCCAGGAAGCTGGTAAATAATACATCAGCAACAAGTATTCCAATGCAAAGTTTATCCGTATAATAACTTCATCCTAAAAGGAGGCGGCTTTTGGGCATTTTCAAAAGTTATGGTTAAAATAAGTATTAGCTATATTATGCCCCCAACGATTAGCTGAATTTGACAAAACTTTATTAAAGAGATATTGTGGTGTCCAATAGACCCGAAACAAGAGTTTTAGCTGAATAAGACATAACTGAAAAGAGGTATTCAAGAGGAAGCTGGACTGCTATCTGTCACAGATGCTTCAAGGTGGATTCCTGCATTGAGCACAGGGTTGGACTCAATCGCCTTATAGCCCCTTCCAACTCGACTATTCTCTGATTGTATGATTCTATGACTGGCCGCTCACGGATCTTCGCAGGTCAGTTT
Organism: Elgaria multicarinata webbii; assembly: GCF_023053635.1. Lineage (NCBI taxonomy): Eukaryota > Metazoa > Chordata > Lepidosauria > Squamata > Anguidae > Elgaria > Elgaria multicarinata. Next base: position 14,326,687 of record NC_086189.1, read on the forward strand.
GACGACACAGCAATCTTGCCTGCCTCCTGCTACAAAATATGACCTATAAAATCCATTTCTTCTTGGATCTGACAATAATTGGTGGCATTTCCTGCTGTGTGCAGGAGACGCTGCGCTACAAAAATGCCCATGGAATGGCCCATGTGGCCCTTGTTTGCTTCCTCTTTCTTCTCTGTGTGAAGAAAGAGGAAGTGGCTCAGCCCTATCGTGGGACTGAAGCAGGAGGCAAAGCGACGGTAGGGAAGCACGATTCCCCCCATCTGAAAACACTCACGGTGCAGTTCTTACATGTATTGCTGATGAATAAACAAAGAAAACAATAAACCTTACTACTTTCCATCATTATCACCTCAACAAACCAGTATCCATGTTATATCACTGTCATGGCTTCCTCTGAAGAACTCTGGCGATTTTGCTTCGGTGTGTGATACCTAGCCGTTCACACATCCCCAAAACTACAATTCCCAGGGTCCCCTGGGGAGAGGGAATGCCTTATGAAACCAGTTTTAAGTGTGTAGCATAGCTGAGGGCTTTATGTTCCAGCAGCCAGCTTGTTAAAAGATGTATGCTAATCCAAGCTGGAAAAATTCCAAGTATGCCTGTTTGAAGGGTTCTTGTTTGCGTGCATCGCTCTCTCTCTCTCTCTCTCTCTCTCTGGTTTTAGCTAGACCTAAGGTTTATCCCGGGATCGTCCTGGGGTCATCCCTGTTCATGTGAATGACACACAGGGGATCCCGGGAGCAGGCAGGGGTGACCCCCAGGACGACCCCAGGATAAACCTTAGGTCTAGCTAAGGCCTCTCTCTCTCTCTCTCTCTCTCTCTCTCTCTCTCTCTCTCTCTCCCCACACCAGGCAGGCTATTGCACTACGAAAGCGGCATATAAAAGGTAGGAGTCACACTACTGCTTTGTAGCAGTATTGAAGTGCACTGACAACTGTTGGGGCCCATTGACACATGCCATACACCACTTTCATAGAGCTACATCCTTCTTGGTGTGGCTCCTGCCTTTTATATAATGCTTTCATAGTGCAATATCCTGCTTGGTGTAGATACCCCTTCTCCCTTTCCACACCTAAGGATTATCCCAGGAAAATGGAGGTATCATCCCTACCTGCTCCCGGGATCCCCTGTATGGCATTTCGATGCACAGGAATGATCTTGGGATGATCCTGGTATATAGGGGGTATAGACATGCCCCCCATCTCTCTCTCTCACACACTGGCCATTTCTACCCCTGCCTTTCCCCCCGGGATTATCCCTGTGCATCCAAATGCCACCCAGGGGATTCCAGGTGCAGGCAGGGACGATCCCTCCATTTTTCCTGGGATAATCCTTAGGTGTTGAAAGGGCCAAATGTCGCTGAAAACTCCCTTCAAACCCGCTGTACGTATGACTGTGTTGCTGTTCTCATTTTCTTCCCAACGGGCGTCTGATCGTGGTATGTTTCTTGGGCTCGGAATCTAGGCCAGTTGGTGAAAGGCAGACACAGGGAGAGGTGTGATGGTTAGGGAAGGCTGTGGTGTGGGGTTGAGAAAGCCGGGGGAAGAAACGAGGCCTGGATGAGATCCAAGTGAACGGAGTTGTCCAAAGCCTTGCAAGAACTGGGCGTGGAGAGTGAAAGTTGCCAGTAGCATCTTCGCCACATGTTACTGGTGCAGTCAATCACCTAGGGTTTCACTTGGCGGACTGACAGTAATGCTTTTCCTGCAGGGACAGCTGGTGTATTTAACCATCTGACTCTTTGCCGGAATCTCTCTCTCTCTCTCTCTCTCTTTCTCTCTCTCTCTTAATCTCACTGTCACTATCTTTATATTCATCCTTATCCCTATCTTTGCCAATCAACGATCACATGAGCTCACACCTCTCTCTTATCTGTGATACAATGATGATGACGACGACGATATTTATTTATTTCCCACCTTTCCCCCAGGACAGGGACTCAATTTATTTATTTATTTCACTTATATACCGCTCCCATAGCCGGGGCTCTCTGAGCGGTTTACTCAAGGTGGCTTACCATGTTAAAACATGTACAAATAAAACATATAAATATAAATTTACAAAAGTAAAATAGAAGGATGTGAACCGCCCAGAGGGCTTCGGCTATGGGGCGGTATACAAATGCAATAAATGAATGAATAAATAAATTAACACAGGTCCAGAGTAGTTCCAAAAGCCTGCCAGAACAAAAAAGTTTTGGCCAGCCTTCCAGGGAAGGGAGTGTAGCACAGTGTAGCACAGAGGGAGCCAGCCCAGCCTACCTGGGAAGGGAGTTCCAGAGCCTTGGAGCAGCCACCGAGAAGGCCCTCTCCTGCGTACCCATCAGGCGTGCCTGGGATGTTGGCAGGACTGAGAGAAAGGCCTCCCCAGAAGATCTCAGAGCACGGGGAAGACTCATATGGGAGAATACAGTCTTTCAGATCACCTGGACCCGAGCCATGTAGGGATTGGGCTTGACGAATCCAAGGCTGGAGTTAAAATCGCAGGAAGAAACATTATGCTCACTTGAGGGAATGGTATTAAAGGCAAAACTGAAGTACTTTGGCCACATAACGAGAAGACAGGATACCCTGGAGAAGAGGCTGATGCTAGGGAAAGTGGAAGGCAAAAGGAAGAGGGGCCGACCAAGGGCAAGATGGATGGATGATATTCTGGAGGTGACAGACTTGACCTTGGGGGAGCTTGGGGTGGCAATGGCCGACAGAAAGCTCTGGCGTGGGCTGGTCCATGAAGTCACGAAGAGTCGGAAGCGACTGAACGAATAAACAACAAAACCAGCACTTTGAATTGTGCCCGGAAACAATCATACAAACTCATCATGGAGGATGATTGACTGACTGATTGATTGATTGATTGATTGAATTTCTATACCGCCCCATAGCCGAAGCTCTCTGGGCGGTTTACAAAAGTTAAAAGCAGTAAACATTAAAAACGAATATACAAAGGATTATAATTCTGCTCTACCTTACAGGGGCATTGTATGGTTTTCTAAGGCCCTGCTCTGTGCTCCTCTACTTTCAGGCGTATTCTACACCAACAGGATATAACACTACGAAAGTGGTATATGGTATGTGTCAATGGGCCCCAACAGTTGTCAGTGCACTTCAATACTGCTATAAGGCTGGTCACCGGTACACCTAGGGTGGACCACATTGCACCAGTCTTAAAATCTCTTCACTGGCTGCCAATTAGTTTCCGGGCGAAGTATAAGTGTTGGTTATCACCTTTAAAGCCCTACATGGTTTGGGTCCGGGCTACCTGCGGGATCGCCTTCTCCCGTACAATCCGCCCCGCACACTCAGGTCCTCTGGGGAGAACTTCTTTCAGCCAGCCAAAATTAGGCTGACAGGTATTACCCAGAGGACCTTCTCTTCTGCTGCTCCTAGACTGTGGAACGGCCTGCGGGAGGAGATTCGTCAACTTAACAGTCTTTTAGCATTTAAGAAAGCTATAAAGACTGATCTCTTCCGGCAGGCCTATCCAGTGGAATTTTAGGATGCTTTTAGGATGCTTTTAGGATGTTTAAACAATGTATATTGTGTTTTGATTAATGTTTCATGTGTTTTATGCTGTTGTTGTTCCCTGCCCCTATCAGGATGGAGAGGCAGGTTAGAAATTTTAAAAAATAAATAAAATAAATATAAATAAAGCAGTCGTGTGGCTACTGCTTTTTATACACCGCTTTCATAGCGCAATATCCTTCTTGGTGTAGAGAGGCCTGCTTTGTGCTCACACACATTCACACCATGCATAATTTTGCACACCTCTTTCATATCTCCCCTTATCTGCATTCATATACTTGGATTTTGTTATCACAAATTCATAAGTGTAACTTTTTTTAAGCATCTAGGTAGTAAACTCTGCCCCTCCAACCTGCACGTATCCGTTAAAAGCGTTGTTGAGATCTCTCTCCAGGGACGTGCGAGAATTTGATTTCTGTTTGCTTTTCTGTTTGTTATAGACTTTAACAGTTTATAAATAAATTTTAACTTGGTGTTTTAAATTCGTAATTTTGCATTGCTGCTGTTTTTATCTGGTTGAGCTTTTATATTGTATTTTATATTATGGTTTTATACTGTTGTTTATACTTTGAATGTTTTTAATTTTTGTGAACCTCCCAGAGAGCTTCGGCTATTGGGCGGTATAGAAATGTAATAAAATAAATAAATAAATAAATAAAGAGGTGGACGTGCCCTCTTTGCTACCCTGAATGCAAGTGTGAGCAGGAGAAGGCGTGCTCGGAATTTTTTTCTCAAACTCTCAAACGCGCACTTGCGTTTGAAAGATACACAAATTTTGGCTGAGAAAACAAGTTCGATACTGCCCATTTTTTAAATTGCGCAATTTCACAGTTTAGTCTATGGAGGGGGGATTTGCGCAGGTTTGGATATTTTCTGGGTGCCATTTTCACATTCGGTCACGTTCGTTTCGCACAAGTTTCGCGCAAACGAATGGCGATCGCAAATGCAAGCACAAATTGAGGAGAGACCATGTGAACTGCTCAGAGAGCTTCGGCTATTGGGCGGTATAGAAATGCAATAAATAAATAAATAAATAAATAAACCTTGAGTTGATGTTTGGAGAAACTTGCTGATCTCAAATATCATCTTAAGCCAGTGTGGTGTAGTGGCTAAGGTGTTGGACTGGGAGCTGGGAGATCCGGGTTCTAGTCCCCACTCGGCCATAGAAACCCACTGGGTGACTCTGGGCCAGTTACAGACTCTCAGCCCAACCTACCTCACAGGGTTGTTGTCATGAGGATAAAAATAGAGAGGATGATTACGTATGTCATCTTGGGTTCCTTGAGGGAAAAAAGGCAGGATATAAATGCAATATATATCGCTTTGTATATTGTTTTTAAGTGTTTTTATCTTATGTGAACTGCCCAGAGAGCTTTGGCTATGGGGAGGTATACAAATGCAATAAATAATAATAATAATAATAATAATAATAATAATAATAATAATAATAATAATATGTGTTCCCCTACCCCTAGCTCTGTCACATCCAGCCACATGCATGCAGAGATCCTTACATACATCCCAATGTGTGCACATGGGTGAGGAGAGGTGGAGTCAAGTTGTAGCTTTATTTCCCAGTTCTGTTTCCCAGCTCAGCCCAGGACTTCTCCTTGTCATTTCAATTGTTGCCTGGATCCATTTGTGATGCCTTCCCTTCAGTACTGCCAAGTATTTGCTCCAGTTTAAAGGCCCTGATGTTAGTTGGCAATCACACAGCATCATGTGTTTCACAGTCTTGAAGGACTCTGATCTTAGTTGGCAATCGTGCTGCATCATGGGCTTCAGCAAGCTTATGTTGACCATCCCAACTACATCATGCCTTTGGGAAGTCTTAAGGTATTTCTTGAATCTGTGTGTTTGGCATGGAAGACAAATTGTTGTAACTCCCACCCCGACAGCTTCCAATGTGGGTCATTTTGGAGCTCCTTTGGAGATCATCCAACAGCTCCAGAACGCCAAGGGAGGTTGTTCCACAGGGCTGTGTAGAGCTCCTCAAGGAAAATGCTCCGCAGTTCCCTCTGGAGCTCTCCATGGGAGGTTGTTCCACTACTCTGGAGGTCTTTTGTGGGAGGCCATTCTGGAGCTCCTTGGGAGATCGTCCAACAGCTCCAGAACCCAAGGGAGGTTGTTCCACAGGGCTGTGTAGAGCTCCTCAAGGAAAATGCTCCACAGTTCCCTCTGGAGATCTTCATGGGAGGTTGTTCCACTACTCTGGAGGTCTTTTGTGGGAGGCCATTCCGGAACTCCTTGGGAGATCATCCAATAGCTCAGAACCCCAAGGGAGGTTGTTCCACAGGGCTGTGTAGAGCTCCTCAAGGAAAACGCACCACCGTTCCCTCTGGAGATCTCCATGGGAGGTTGTTCCACTACTCTGGAGGACATTTCTGGGAGGCCATTCTGGAGCTCCTTGGGAGATCATCCAATAGCTCAGAACCCCAAGGGAGGTTGTTCCACAGGGCTGTGTAGAGCTCCTCAAGAAAAACGCACCACAGTTCCCTCTGGAGATCTCCCTGGGAGGTTGTTCCACTACTCTGGAGGTCTTTTGTGGGAGGCCATTCTGGAGCTCCTTGGGGGATCATCCAACAGCTCCAGAGCCCCAAGGGAGGTTGTTGCATGCTTTTCACTGGAGCTCCTCGGGGCATCTGCATTGCAGAGCCCTGCTCATTGCAATCAGTTCTTTCAATTTGGGTAGTGAAGGTGCTCCAAACAGGATCCAGCTAAGGAATGGAGAGGGCCCATAGAGGAAATACTTTGCTTCCAGACCACCAAGAACCTGGTGCTATAGGTTGACCAGAAGCCTGAAAGAAGATACCTCTTTCACTCATCACATTTCCTACAATACAAATGCCATCATTGATCATTCTTGGCAGGGACCCCTGTTCCTACATCCCTTCCTTTCAGGGGTGGGTTGCGGGGAGCATGGTAGTCTATGCTGTTGAGAGGCATTTGCTATATGGAGACAAATTTATTAATGCATTCACTTTATACATTGAATAAGCCACCCAGCACACAGACCTATTCTTCCTGAGTAATTAGAATGTACAACAAGCTTACAAATGTGCCTAAGATGGAGAACTTTGGGTATAATCTAATGAAAATATTGTCACTGAATTAATTTCCTATGTGGTGCCAGAGCTGGAGAATAAAAAGGTACACTGAAAATCTACGGGGACTTACAATCAACAGTGCACCATTGCCTCAGTGCTTGGAAGTGGGCGAGATTCGATTTCAAAAGCCTCCACGTGTGTGTGTGTGTGTGTGTGTGTGTGTGAGAGTGCACACATCCCGGTTGTCTTTCAAGGATTTTGAAAGGCCCCTAAAACGTGGTTTTTTGGGGGGGCGGGATGCTTAAAGAAATGGAGTCATTTCAGATATAAATTCTCAGTACCATCTCCAATAACTTCCAAAGCACATGGATACCTCTTGTGGGACAAACTCACACCTGAAGATCTAGGGAAAGGTAATGGCAGGGATTGAAAGAGAGCCAGTGTGGTGTAGTAGCTAGAGTGTTGGAGATCCGGGTTCTAGTCCCCACTTGGCCATAGAAACCTACTGGGTGACTTTGGGCTAGTCACAATCAAGTCTACCTCACAGGGTTGTTGTTGTGAGGATAAAATGGGGAGAAGGATGGTTGTGTACACCACCTTAAGTACACTGCCTTGAAGGGAAAAAGTGCAATACTAATACTAATACTAATAATAATAATACCAGCAGTTGGTGCATGCACACTGTGCTTTTCAACATTGGCATGTCACAACACAAGCTTTCTTTGGGGGGGGGGATTTATTTGCATCTACATCCAAAGGAAAAGCATCATGGTGCCTCTATCTACCCCCAGGAGAGTTTCAGAGCCCCAGAAGTGCCTGAGGGTACTTCAGCCTAGTGATCATTCTGGGCACCACACTTCAAGAAGGATTCTGATAAGCTTGAGGGGGTTCAGAGGAGAGCGATGAGGATGATCAGGGGTCTGGAAACAAAGCCCTAGGAGGAGAGACGGAAAGAACTGGGCATGTTTAGCCAGGAGAAGAGAAGGCTGAGGGGAGACATGATAGCACTCTTCAAATACTTAAAAGGTTGTCACACAGAGGAGGGCCAGGATCTTGCCCATTGCCAAACAAGAAGAAATGCATCCCCTGTCCCTGCGAAAAAGAGGACACAGGTTTGCGAAAATTTTCACTGATATGCCAGGCTGAAAATGTTGAAGGAATTGCTACGATTTAAATAGAAATACAACCCATCTCACACCACATTGGGGAAGATCCCAATGAAACTGATTGGTGGGAGATCCAGGACAAATAAAAGGAAGTCCTTCTTCACACAGCGCATGGTTAAATCATGGAACTCACTGCCACAGGATGTGGTGATGGCCACCAATCTGGATGGCTTCAAAAGGGGGATGGATAAGTTCCTGGAGGCGAAGGCTATCCATGGCTACTAGCCCTGATGGCTGTGTGCCATCTCCAGTATTCGAGGCAATAAGCCTGTGTGCACCAGTTGCTGGGGAACATGGGTGGGAGGGTGCTGTCGCACCGTGTCCTGCTTGTTGGTCCATGGCCGATGGTTGGTTGGCCACTGTGTGAACAGAGTGCTGGACTAGATGGACCCTTGGTTTGATCCAGCAGGGCTCTTCTTTATGTTCTTATGTTCTTAAACTTCACCCTTCTTGCTCCAGGAAGATTCTATCTATCTATCTATCTATCTATCTATCTATCTATCTATCTATCATCTATCTATCTATCTATCTATCTATCTATCATCTATCTATTTATGTATCTACGTATCTACGTATCTATCTATCTATCTATCTATCATCTATCTATCTATCTATCTATCTATCTATCTATCTATCCATCACTAACAATCTGGCTAAAATAAAAAAACAACGGGTTGGATCCACGCTCTGCTGGCAGAACATCCCTTAGCCCAATATTTGGGGATCCCCCCCCCCATTCAGCAGGGTCTCCTAACTCTCTTTGTAGCACTTTTGGGGACTGGAGGGGCCACCGTGGGATTGAGGAAGAGGGGAAGTCTACCTCTGTCAGTACAGGTGATCCAGCCCACCTCTGGATTCAGCCCAACAGGTGTCAAAACAAACAACAATCTACGTTATAGAGTTCTTAAAAACGAGCCAGGGCTTCTGTGGGAATGAAATGCATGGAGAAATGTGGAAATTACAGGATAGCTGGAGGTCCTGATGATGGGAAGCTAGCACAGGTGAGACCCAAATGGCCCCCACCCTGCTCCTAATGACAGTAATGAGACATTCCAGCCAATTAGCACTCTTTCATCTCTGTTGCCTTTTCCAAAGGGCCTTGCTAGCTTAATTGGCTGTCTTAACGAAGCTGTAATTTTTTTTTTTTAAAGTCTCCTAAACCGAAGCTTGAAAATGATGGGGTAGCTCAGACGTGACAAGTTAAGCTTGTGGTTCTCTGGCACAGGGCTTCAAAACAGAGATGCTGAGAATGGAGGTGACAGAGACGGAGGGGGGGGTGGAAAAGATGTTCAGAGGCCTTTGTTGTGGTGCAGTGTAGGGTGACCACATGAAAAGGAGGACCAGGCTCCTGTATCTTTAACAGTTGTATTGAAAAGGGAATTTCAGCAGGTGTCATTTGTATATATGGAGAACCTGGTGAAATTCCCTCATCACAGCAGTTAAATCTGCAGGAGCCCTGCCCTCTTTTAAATCTGGTCACTCTAGTATAGCTCCTGCAGCTTTAACTGTTGTGATGAAGAGGGGATTTCACCAGGTTCTCCATATATACAAATGACACCTGCTGAAATTCCCTTTTCTATGCAACTGTTAAAGATACGGGAGCCCTGTCCTCCTTTTCATAGGGTCACCTATGGTGAGTAGGTCTGTGAGAGACCCGTGTCTCAGTGATCACAGGCCAGGAGGTCAGGCGGAGGTGGTGATGGAGTCCAACTCCATCCCCACCGCAGACCCTGCATTCAAAAATTGGCTTTGCCAAGTTGAGCCGTAGAGTTCACTCTATGCACCCAGGCTTTTCAGTTAAATATGAGGGAAGAAAAGCAGTAAAAAGCCACGCAGAAAGCATCAACCCTTGGAATTGGGGAAACAACAGACAACAATGCCATAAATCTCATCATTTTTATCCCAAAAGAGTCATCCCAAGGAAATCTGGGGACAATAGCTGACATGGAAAAGCGTTACCACAGTATTTCCCGCCATTTAAGTTATGCAAGCCAAGACTGTGCAAACGAAACGCTTCCAAGACTATTGCCTGACTTTGAACTGGCAAAAAAAAAATTTTTTCTGTGGATGGACAAAATTAACCAGCCGAACAGAAAATATTTTGGCACCAAAATCACGAGAACTTTTGCTTAAGGACTTTGGACGGTGCATGGTTTTTGTTGTTGTTTGGAGTTTGTTTTAGTTGGATTGACGCCTCCAGCAAAGGACATCGGAAATTAGTCCCAGTAGCTTTTCTGTGACAGAGAAAATTCAGCAGGGACATTTTTTCACAGAGACGATGAGGCATGTGAGGCAATTGTGACAGAGAATAGTCTCCGCGTTAACAGGGTGTCTTCGCAAGAAGCTAGAAACGCCTCTGTAAATTTTTGGAAAATACCCGTCAGCATTATCAGAAATGAAAACAGCTTAATGACCACCTGACCCAAGCGGGAGGCAAATATTATATAACCCACAGTTGCCTCAAACATCAGATGAGGGCTTTGAGTTTTGATGTAGAAACACTTGTCCTTGAAGTATACAGTGAATTTTCCTCTTTGGTCAAGAAGATGGAATCTGTTATATCCTTTTTTTTTTAAAGAAATGGTATACAAAGATGTGCTTCGACACAGGTGTGAAGTTTGTGTGAGAAGCATTCAGTGAGGAAGAACATGAATATCTCCCTTTTTCTTATACAATCATAGAACAGTAGAGTTGGAAGGGTCCCATAAGGCCATCAAATCCAACCCCCTGCCCAGTGCAGGAATCCACCTTAAAGTTTACCTGACAGATGGTTGTCCAGCTTCCTCTTGAAGGCCTCTAGTGTGGGAGAGCCCACCACCTCCCTAGGTCATTGGTTCCATTGTCATGCTGCTCTAACAGTCAGGACATTTTTCCTGACATCCAGCCAGAATCTGGCTTCCTGTAACTTGAGCCCATTATTCCGTGTCCTGCACTCTGGGAGGATCAAGAACAGAAGAGTTGGAAGGCACCTATAAGGCCATCGAATCCAACCCCCTGCCCAATTCAGGAGTCCACCTTAAAGCCTACCTGACAGAGGGCTGTCCAGCTGCCTTTTGAAGGCCTGAAGTGCATTGGTTCCATCGTCGTACTACTCTAACAGTCAGGAAGTTTTTCCTGATGTCCAGCTGGAGGCCTATTTTCTAATAGAGGCTGGCCTACATGTCTAATAGCTTATCTGGTCTGTTAAAGATCCTTGGCGATAACTGAGCACCTTTTATTGAAATCCAGATGACGGGAATGCTTCAGAGCAAGCAAACACTTGCTTTGGGCCTCTGCCCTTTTATTGATAGGGATCTTACAATGCAGGTGTGAAGGAAAGTGCTGCGTACAGCATATATCACAAACTAATCAGATCAGCCGTAACTCATCCCTGAGACAAACCGGACAGCGGCTTGTTCAACTCGTGACAGCCCAGCAAAGAAAGCCAAAGAGCTCGAGCTGTTGATGGCTGAAACACTGTTGATATCAAAGGATGGAGAGAGTGCTGGATCTGGGCTTCTCGAGGCCTGCGAGGGAATCATGAGCTTTACCCAACTTGTACAGGCAGATATCCCGGAGGAATGGGAGAGGGAGGCCGGCGAGGAGGGTGGATGTGAAAGGATTTCATGTGAGCATCATGTTCTTGGTGGTAATTATCCAGACTGATCCGGGAAATCTCGCCCTTTGGAAAGGAATGCTCTTGGACGGCGATGTGGAACCCAGGTGTTTGCCTGCCCTCAAGCAGAATGCAACCCAGGTCAGGTGTTCATATGTCGGTGTGAGCATGTGGCAACAGTGCGCTCCATGCTCAAATGGCTGGGCTGGGCTGGCGAGGTTGCCCACACTGGAGGGAAAAGCACCAGGGAGTTGAAACGGTGAAATTCCTGGAGTTCAAACTGAACCATGCACAAATTCAAAACTCTGAACAGTTTCGTTAAATGTCCCGGAGGATAATTATATTGTGCTGGATCCAGATTGATGCTCGATCGACTGTGCTGGCTGGCAGACTTGCCTGCTCTCTCCTTGCAAAGGCAGCCCCTCCAGCACCCTGAAAATGCTGTACAGAGAGTCAAGAGACCTTGCTGAACGAGGGGGGGGCAGAGCAGTCCCCCCAAATTGGGCAGAGGGATCTTCTGCAAACAGAGCCCATTCTCTTCCAGAAGGCTGATCTTAGACTGAACCCCTGCTTTGCTTGATAATCTGTAGGAATTACATAATGCTAAGTGCATTCCGAGTAAAGTTCTTTCCATTCTGAAATGGCCTGGGCAGGAACTTGTCACAAACAAGTTGCTAGTGTTTTGGCTATAAGCATATCTATAAGCGTATCTTGACATAAGAGAAGCCAGGTTTGATCAACCTGATTAATAAAGGTCAGATGTTGGGCACTGATAAATAGCTGAGCAGCAGCTTTTAGAAACCGTCTGTATTTCACAACACACACACACACACACACACACACACATCCATTTGTATCTCGCTTATGCAAACCGAGAGGGTCAGCTAGACTTCCCGTTTTTCCCTAGTCGCCTTGGTAACAGGTCTGCTGCAGGAAAGTTGTGCTCAGCTAGAATTTCCGTTTTGGTAAACAAGCTTTCTGCTCATGCTCTAGTTGCTTCTGCCAAACTGGCTAATAAAACAGCCGACAAACCCAGGAAGCCTCAGAGAAGGGTGCTCCTTGGCATGGGTACATCTTCTCTCCATCTTCAATGTGAATTCCTTTCTGTCAATAAAAGTGTGTTGGACTATAAGAAGCGTCTTTGTAACGTTTGGGCCAGCACACTAGTCCATAAGAATGTGGAACAAGTTCTATTGAAAACAACAAGAACGAAGAAAAAGAAGTTACTGTTTGTTAAGACTGTGAAAACATATGAGTAACGCTTGGAGAATTCAGAAAAGCCATGGAATTCGAAGTAAAGTTCTGAACTCATGCAGAAAATGCTATCGGGTACAGACTTTAATATGCTGAGAATCTTAGTTTTTCGTTACATAAACAAAAAAGTTCCTAGTCCTCTGAAAATAGGCTTCATAGTATGTGAGTAGTAGTAGGGTGACCATATGGAAAGGAGGACATGGCTCCTGTAGCTTTAACAGTTGCATAGAAACGGGAATTTCAGCAAGTGTCATTTGTATATATGGAGAACCTGCTGAAATTCCCGTTTCAATACAACTGTTAGAGATACAGGAGCCCTGTCCTCCTTTTCATAGGGTCTCCCTATATATGGAGAACCTGGTGAAATTTCCTCTTCATCACAACAGTTAAAGCTGCAGGAGCTATACTAGACTGACCAGATTTAAAAGAGGGCAGCTTTAACTGTTGTGATGAAAAGGGAATTTCACCAGGTTCCCCATATATACAAATGACACCTTCTGAAATTCCCTTTTCAATACAACTGTTAAAGATACAGGAGCCCTGTCCTCCTTTTCATAGGGTCACCCTAATTAGTAGCTAATAATAATAATAATAATAATCCTTCAAAAGGCCGTTTTGTACACCACTCTACCTAATGTCCGTGTTGTTCTTGTTGTTTAACCTTCCAGATAAACAGAATGGGTTTTTCATAATTCTTAGGAATTTCAACCTCTGCCCCAGAGCAACAGCAGTTTGATTGATAAAAGGAAGTGGCGTGTGTGTGTGTGTGTGTGTAGGCAGGGGAATACCTTAGGAATTCAGATAATGCAGCGCAGTCATTAAGACAAATCTTCTGAAAGGGCGATTTGAACTCCCCCTTTTCAGAGATAAACTGATTTTACAAGGTGCTCCCAGGTGCTGTGGTCTTTGCCTTTGCAGGAATATCCCCCTCCCCAATCTCTAGACATTGGCTATATCCCCCGTGTTTTGCTTTCACTCTCCTTTTGTCCAGTACAGCTGTAGGGTGTAAATCAGTCTTCATTCCCAACTTGCTGACACCACAGAGAGAGCGAGAGCGAGAACCCGCCGCATAGAAAACAATACAGGCTGCCTCTGATTAATCATCGTTGGAGCTCGTGGGCTTGTTTCTTGGGGGCGGGGTGGAGCAGGAGGCTCTCTTTTCTGTACCACTCAGGTTGCCAACTGACCAGGAGAGAAAGAACAGCCTAGCATGTCCTTTGTACCTCCTTGAAGCCTACAAGGCTTCTTGCGACCCAGAGAAGATAAACACAATCACATGGCACGGCATGGTTGTGGCGTTATCTCCACCAAGCAGGATATTGCACAACGAAGGTGATATGAAAGCGGTATATAAAAGGCAGGAGCCACACGACTGCTTTAGAGCGGTATTGAAGTGCACTGACAACTGTTGGGGCCCATTGACACATGACATATACCACTTTCATACCGCTAAATCCTGCTTGGTGTGGCTCTTGCCTTTTGTATACTTCTTTCATAGTGCAATATCCCGCTTGGTGTAGATTATTAGCCGTTATTAGCTTTATATAAAAATAATAGTAATTAGCGGCTGGTGATCAAGTGGCAGTTCAATGTAATGGAACAGGGGGGCTGGTCATAAAGTTGGCAACCCTGGCACCAGGCCCTTCCAAGTTTTCTATCTACCAGCAAATCTCTGAAGTTCCAGCTTCCTGGAGCGCCCCAATCTTCTCTGATATTGTCCACCAGAGTCTTATCCCTAAATCCATCCTAGCGATGTGCTCCAAGCCACCCGAAGCATGCCCCTTGCCAAAGGATCCACTTTTGTGCCTCTCACAGTGGCTTGATGCACAAAATAAACCAGTAGGTAAAACATTTCATGGCCAGGGGCAGGTTTTGAGGTTCTGGTAGAGGGATCCTGGAAAGGGGTGTTAGATCATGCTATTTACGCTCGCTGTCATTTCTGGCCACTCCTTCTAGAGCTCTTTCCTAGAATGAGACACACACAACTCCATCATTGCGAGTTGTGGCATAATGGCCATGAAACAATAGGAGTTATAGTAGCAGCGAGGACAACAGCAAAGAAGAAACCAAGGAGCAATGCAGAGGACCCTAATCTAGGGTGATCATACGGAAAGGAGGACAGGGCCCCTGCCTCTTTCAGTTGTATAGAAAAGGTAATTTTAGCAGGTGTCACTTGTAAGCCTGCAGCACCTGGTGAAATTCCCTCTTCATCACAACAGTTAAAGCTGCAGGAGCCCTCCCTCTTGACCAGATACAAAAGAGGGCAGCACTGCTGCAGCTTTAACTGTTGCGATGAAGAGGGAATTTCACCAGGTGCTGCAGGCATACACCTGCTGAAATTCCCTTTTCTCTGCACCTGTTAAAGATACAGGAGCCCTGCCCTCTTTTTCATAGGGTCACCCTACTTTTAGCTGGAGATGTCTGGGATTGAAGCCCGGACCTTTTGAATGTAAAGCAAGTGTTTTTCAAAAAACTATCGGCCTTCCCTTAAAAGAACCAGGCATGGATCTTTGCGTGTGATAGGTTTGTAAGGTCACCTCTGGCTGTGAAAACAAGGCTATGGACTGAGCCTAGTCAATCATTTGAAGGGTGCAGATATCCTTCTGAGACACTTGACGTTCCTGTAAAATCAAAATAGGTCCGTCAAGCTTGAAGTCTGTCTGCCAGTAGTGCACTTTAAGCAACAACTGCTCCCCAAGTATTAGATGAGGATTTAAACCAGGAGTCTTTTGCATGTCAAGTAAATGGTCTACCACTATGGTGACCCTATGAAAAGGAGGACAGGGCTCCCGTATCTTTAACAGTTGCATAGAAAAGGGAATTTCAGCAGATGTCATTTGTATAAATGGAGAACCTGGTGAAATTCCCTCTTCATCACAACAGTTAAAGCTGCAGGAACTATACTAGAGTGACCAGATTTAAAAGAGGGCAGGACACCTGCAACTTGAACTGTTATGATGAAGAGGAAATTTCACCAGGTTCTTCATATATACAAATGACACCTGCTGAAATTCCCTTTTCAATACAACTGTTAAAGATACAGGAGTCCTGTCCTCCTTTTCATAGGGTCACCCTATCTACCATTGAAAGGTGGCAAATTTTATTTTTACTGGGAAACGTTGAAGATGGTAGATATGCAGGATTTGGATGATGATGATGATGATGATGATGATGATAATAATAATAATAATAATAATAATAATAATAATAATAATAATACCAAAAGAAAACTCCAATTTCATTTACAGGTAGCTTTTATTTACAAATATACTGAAGTGTTATCTCATTCTCTCTCTTTCATAGGAAAAAAAACCACACACATAAAAGTCTGAGAATCACATCACTACACTGCCTGATGACGGTGGCAGAGGAGAAAACCAAATATGGAAATCGAATGACGTGAACATTTGTAAAACAGAAGAACGAAACCGAGCGACGACACTAATAAATAATTTAAGAAATGGCGAGTCATTAAATAAAAGGGAAAAAGAAGAAGTCCAATCGACAAACCTCGACGGCGGTGCGGGAACCAAGGCGTTTCAAAAGTGTGTGTTGTGTACGTGCCGGGGAGGGTGAGAAGGCGGAAAGGAAGTTGAGGAACTACGTTGGAAAGGCAAAATGGCCTCGGAATGGGAACCCATATTAAGAATTATTATTAATATTATTATTTTACAAGTTAAACAAACCGGAACAGCTACAAAATACTACATTTTGGTAACATAAATACAGAATATATAAATATACAAGTAATACAGCCATACGCAGCTAAAGAAAATGGGGTGTGTATGTGTGGGGAAAAGTGTTTCTTTTTCATTATTTTTATATATATATATGTGTGTGTGTGTATTTGTTTGTTTAAGAAACAGGAATTCCAATCTAAAGATACTGGGGACCTTTCAACTTTGGCCGCTCCAACTATTGACACACCGGGCAGAAGCCCATCAGGAGCAGAATGCGCTGTAAGGTTGTTGGTCCAACACGGTTGGTTGGAAAGTACATGGTTAGTTTTCCAGTGCAGTTTGGCACACGAGCCTGGCATAAATGTTCTTGGCACCTGAATCTGAAAGCCCATGTGTCCACCTCCCCTCCCGTTAATGTACATGGGTTCCAGTTCTCCTGGTAAACATCACTGAAATGAACCGGAGGTGCATGGGAGCATGCCTATTCATTTCAAAGGGTCCCCCATAGAAAAATGACCTGGTGGATCACGTCCAATGCTCGGCATTCTCCGACGCCCTCAACGACTCTCAAAAATCCACTACCTGAGGCAACCGCTTTGCCTTGCTTCACAGTATGTCTATTTCTGGTTCAGCAAAGCAATTTCCAAAAAAGGAGTGATTCCAAAATTCATCTCATCTGAATTTCGCTCTCTCTCAGCCCCTGGATTTGGGAGTTTGGAATTAAATTCACCGCCACCCCACCCCGGATAGATTCCTCCAACTTCTCTAGTTCAGAGGGTAATGTGAGGAATTATGCACCTAGCTTCTTGTCTGATCTCTTTGAAGATCAGACATTGGCCATGAGCGTCCTTCTACTCTACATCGACAGGCCAAGCAGAGTCGGAGCATTTAAAATGGCTGAGGCCATCACTGCACTAAGTCCTTTGGCCATTGAAACTGAAAGCCCACGTGCTGGAGGGGGAGAATGATGGAGCTCACAAAGTTTTAGAAGGTTCACAAAGTGTCGGAAGGTTCCAGAAGTGTTTTGGTGTAAGGAGGTCAGACACCACCCTTGTCTCCTCTTTGGCCACTTGCTTCGTGAGGGGGGTACGGCTGTCTGTATCATCCCTCCACGCTTCCGCACAAGAATCCAAGTGAACTGGGCACTTGGCTGATGGTTGTATATCTCTTAAACTTTAACAACATAGTGAACTTTTGGCAATCTATGAATTGCTCTTAGCAAGGCAAACTCAAATGTCTGAGGAAAAAGCCTAGAATGAGAACAAGATGGAAGGGATTTTCACACACTTTTTAAGTCTCTGATCAGTCCCTTCTGGACATTATTAGTATGCTCTCTAACACAGCATCATCATCAATATCTGTATTCCTTTTTTCATTCAAATGTACCGCCCAGTCAATGTGGCTTCCCCCACTCTTTGATTTAGAAATTAAAGAATTCCAAATCTGCCCTCTTATAAAAATACAGAGAGTTCCATGAGGAAGAATCCCCCCCAGCTACGGAACAACAAAATGGCAAGGTAATATTTACTTAGGGCTCGCCTGCCTTACAAACTCAGGGCAGTTCTATACTAGATTAAATGATTGCGGCTTCCCCCAAAGAATTCTGGGAACTGTAATTTGGTGAAGGTGTTGAGGTCTGGCTTCCCTGACAGAACTACAGTTCCCAGGGTGCTATCAATCAGAGATGGGAGGCTGAGTTAACATTGTTCCAGCCTGTCCCAATCAGATGCTTTGGACCCTAACTCCCATCAACCTCCAGATGCTTTGGACTTCAACTCCCATCAAGCTCTGGTCAATGGTCAGGAATGCTGGGAGCTGTAGTCCAAAGGATCTGGAGGGCACCAGATTGCGGAAGGGTGCATTAGCCTAATTTTCCCCATTGGAAGATAGCAGAATTCCTCACTGTATTAGCATCCAATTTGACAAGACCTTTGAAGTTTTAGATTCATTTTAATACTATATGCTGGAGCAATCTCTCTCTCTCTCTCTCTCTCTCTCACACACACACACACACACACCCCATTACAGAGCACACATTAAAACCTAATCAATCATATTTATCCTAATTACATGTGTCTAACTGCTGCTATCGGCTTTTGGCATGCTCTTTCCTTATCTGAAGAGGCATGACTGGAAACCTACGAGACGCCATTCCGGCTTATTTAAGCCGAAGAGGGGATCATTTGCTACTATGAATGGTGGTCACAAGAAACACGTAATAAACTAATGCCATGACCCTTGGCCTTCTACATCCCACACGGACAGTCATCAGCTGCTGTTTCCACTGACGACTCCAGATGAGAAAAAGTTTGCTTTTCCAATCTGCCTGGTTGTCAATCTCTCCTGCCTGCTTGCCATTTTGGTAGCCATTATTGCTTTTACTTGTCCGTCAGCATCTCCCTTGACGATCCAGGAGGAAAGCCCAGAAGGTCAAGGGTTTGCTTTAGAACCTTTGACCCGCAAGGTCCCAGGTTAAAACCACACAATGATCGCTGTCCCAGGGGAATAATCCACACCACAAATAAGAGCGACATTCATCTTTGCCAAGATGCCACAGGCGTTACGGAAGGGCAAGCTAGATCTGTCTGGTTGACTTGGCTCCGCTTTGACACAGGAACAACGAACAGTCAGAAGTCCAGTGTATCTCTGCAGAAAAAGCCGTTCTATCTCATGTTTCCAACAATCCGTAATGTATCTGTGGGGCCAGGAGAAAGAGTCCAGGGCTGCCTGGTTCTCAGTGACTTCGACAGATATCTTGGGGAGAAAAGGAGCATTCTTAAGTCAAGAATCATAGAATAGCAGAGTTGGAAGGGGCCTAAAAGGCCATCGAGTCCAACCCCCTGCTCAATGCAGGAATCCACCCTAAAGCATCCCTGACAGGGGGTTGTCCATCTGCCTCTTGAAGGCCTCTAGTGTGGGAGAGCCACAACCTCCCTAGGTAACTGGTTCCATTGTCGTACTGCTCTAACAGGCAGGATGTTTTTCCTGATGTCCAGCTGGAATCTAACAGCTCTTCAATTTCAAATGATCCCAAGAGCTATCATGGATGGCAGACATTCCAAAACACCTTCTTGTATTTGTGGATATAGGAAGCTGAATTCTACAGAGTCAAAGGATTGGTCCACCTTACCCCCAGTATCATCCACTCTGAGTGGGGCCTAATCTACACCTGCAAGCCTTCTGGGACGGGATGGGGGATCTTGGGCTCTCCAGATTCCAGGATTTCCCCCCCAGGGTCCAAACACCAGCGCATTGTCGTGGAAGTGAAGAGGGACATTCCTGTGCGGTGTTGTTGGTATTTTTTTTTTTAAAAAAAAGATGTTGTGCAATTGCGTGGGTTCGATCCTGCACCAAAAGTAAGCTTTTAAAAAAACCACACCTGGAAACTCGGGCCATGGCTAGTCCCGAGAACATCCTTATGCATCCAAATGACACACAGGGGATCCCTGGAGCAGGCAGGGATGACCCCCTCCATTTGCCTGGGATAGGGTGACCATATGAAAAGGAGGACAGGGCTCCTGTACCTTTAACAGTAATGTAGAAAAAGGAATTTCAGCAGGTGTCAATTGAAGAGGGTGAAATTCCCTCTTCATCACAACAGTTAGTAGAGTGGCCAGATACAAAAGAGGGCAGGGCTTTTGCAGCTTTAACTGTTGTGATGAAGAGTGAATTTCACTCTCTTCAATTGACACCTGCTGAAATTCCCTTTTCTATATTACTGTTAAAGATACAGGAGCCCTGTCCTCCTTTTCATATGGTCACCCTAGCCTGGGATAATCCTTAGGTCTAGCTAAGGCCTCGGTGCCAGAAACTGCTGAGAGCCATCCCAGGAGAAAATGCCCCCCCCCACACCCAATGGGTATGGACTCCCCCTGCAGAACTCTGTGCCTGTTGGGTAAGCCCCATTACACACAGGGAAGAGGAAGGACCCAGGGATACATCTCGGGGTTGTCCCAGGACCGCGGCAAAAATCAGGATAATTGCAGTGCCATTTATCCCGGGACAACTGAGAGGTGGTCCCTGGTTGACCCCAGGATCACCTTGTGTCATTTGGATACACAGGGACAATCCCGACCTGACCCTGGGATAACTGGCTGGTGTAGACACGGCCTAGGTCTTGACAGTCTCAGCCAGAGGGCTTTTCCATCTGGGCCTTGTAATTGTGAGATGCCAGGGGCTGAATTAGGCTCTTGTACATGGACAGTGTGTGCTCACTCACTGAGCCATGGCCTCCTCCTACAGTATAAGGAAACAGACCCCCAGACCTGTTTTGGCAATCCTCACAGCATTCCTTGGTCAGCTGTTCAGGATGATCCTGCATTTGATCCTGCATCTTGTGGTCCACGTGTCGGGAGATCCCATGAAGCGGGCATGCATACACACATGATGTCCGCCCACCACAGAACTCAAAGTAATATGAATGCAGCCGGAAATAACCTCTGCACGAGATGCCACATGATTCTATTCCAGTGGGATTCACAGGACGAAATCCCAGGGCAAAACCACAATTGTTCAACGTCTTAAAGAGGTGTTTTGGAAATGATATCATTCTTCTTCACTCTCACATGACACTTGACCTTGGGGGTCACCCAACGAAGTTGATGGGGGGGGGGGGATTCAGGATAGATTCAGGATAGAGGAAAGGTCATACTTTTTCACCGAATGTATCATTCACTTCTGGAATTCATTAACACAATATGTGGTGATGGCCATTAAATTATATCGTGTTTTTTTAAAGAAAGCATTAGAGAGATTAATGGATGACACTCATATCAGTAGGTATTAAAGATGGCAACCCACAAGACTGTGTAATGGAAGAAAGATGACTCCAGATGTTCTTGGACTATAACTCCCATCATCCCTGACTGCTGGCCATGCTGACTGGGCTTGATGACCGTTGGAGTTCAACCATGTCGGAAAGACAACAGGTAGCCCACCCCGTGGAATAGACTCTTGCTTATTAGGAGAGGAAATATCGAGAAGCCCTAAATGAAACCCACAAACCCAAACTCCTGAATTCTTCCAATTTTAGCCATTTTGTAGCAGACTACAAAAAGTAGCTAAAGGCATCACAAAATGTATGGGAGTGGGCTTCCTCTAGCCCCCTCTATCTCCAGCACCACTCTTGCCTATGAAAAATCATGAATAAGTTGCTTTGCTGGTTTTGTTGCAACGCCCAAATTTTTAAACTCTGAGGATCATCAGATCCTGCTTTTGTCTTCCCAGTCCGTTGACCATGTGGACTGGGGACAATGGGAGTTGGTGGCCGAAACACCTGCAGGAACCCAGGTTGGGGAAGGATTATCTAACGAAGGGTTGGGGAACATGTGTTCCCAACACCATCTGGACAGCCACAATTCCCATCATCCTTGACCACTGACCATGTTAGCTGGGGCTGATAGGAGTCAGAGACCAATAACATCTGGAGGGCTGCAGGTATCCTGCCACTGAACTAGCCAATTTATCAAAGGATGCTACAGTCTCAGGGAGTAATTGCACTCTCAATTCTTGGGAGTAAGTGAGCGCCATTGAACTCAATGGGACATACTTCTGAATACACATGGACAGGCTTGTATGGTCAGCGCTGCAGGCTTACCTTCCACTAGTGACTAGTCTGCGTGAATCTGGAATAACTGAGCCAGTTCAGTACGGGATTCCCTCAACGTGTTCATAGCCTGAGGAGCAGAATAGGATGGAAGCCCAAATATCAGCGACTTGGTTGACATTTCAGGAGGGCCTTAGAGGGTGGCCAAAGAAATATGAACTTAAGACATTCCTAATGAATCCATATTGGGACAACGGTTTGCAGCACAGCTCTGACAAGCAGATATAAATACAAGGATATGACCAACAACTATCAATCAAGGTAGAGAGAGGGCGGGGTAGAGACATGAAATTGGGCAATGGATTATGTTACATATTTTAAATTAATGTTTTATGCTTACACTGGGTTGGCAAATTAAGTTAAATAAAATGGTGTTCTTCCTGTCTACTTTTTGCTCAAGGTTACTACTAATCTAAATCCATCTGCCCCTCTCATGCACCTTCTTAGGAAAAAATCATAATAATTATTATGATACAAATGGTTTCTTTTTCCTCTCCACAAGTCTATTGCTTTCCAGCTATTCATCCCTCCCCCCTCCCCCACATTTCATACAGTACTATAAACTAACGGTCGGGTTTTGTGGAGGGGAAAAGAAAAGAAAACGCACATAACCAAAGGACCCAAAAGGCAGCCTTGTTCGGGAATTGCGGTTACGTTGAAATTTCTCACAGTTCTGAGGCCCTTCGGTCCACAACTGAAGGTGAAACATGCAGTAAGAAAGACGGGGGAGGGCATTCTCCGGGTTCTCCAATTTATTGAGTCACGCGGGGCGATCCCAAAATGGCGGCCCCCGGAGGCTCTATCTGATCCCAAAATGGCGGCCACCGGAGGCCCCATGCGATCCCAAAATGGCGGCCACCGGAGGCCCCATGCGATCCCAAAATGGCGGCCACCGGAGGCCCCATGCGATCCCAAAATGGCGGCCACTGGAGGCTCCAGGCGTTTGAAGGAGAAGCCACAGGTGATGCTCTCGACAAACTCTTGTTCCCGTTGTGATGGCGGCCGCGAAGAAAGCAAAGAGTTGTTGAAAGTGTGGGGGTATGGGTGCTCCTTTCCATCCCTGTTTTCCTCCTCGGTCCAACATTGCCGGCGTAGTATTTGAGGGTATTTTTTTCATGGAATTATTACTATGATTGACCAGAGTTTCCCTTAATTTGATGCTCCTGTTGTCACAGTGCCCGAAGTCAGCGCGGAAGAAGAGCAGAAGAAAAATATGGCTGTAAGAGTCTGAGCTGGGGGGCAGGGGAAAGGGGGGCGTCACTTACAACGACGGGTGTTCTTTTCGGGGTTGTGTTTGCTTCCCTTTGAATTTCATGAAGCAAAATAGGAACTCTGCATAGAGTACAGCCTGTCAATCGGGTTTCCTACCCTGGCCTGCATGGAGTTTACTTCCGAGGAGGCCAGGAAACAGTCGCTCAAGCTAGTTAAAGAGGTATCGCTGTCGATGTCATGGAAAATGGAGTCATTCCCTGCGAGGTGAAAAAAAAAGCGAAACAAAAACACGTTAATACATCAAGCCACCCAGAGAAAAAGAGTCAGGGTTTTCTGTGAGCTTCGTACTATGAAAGCCAACCCACATGTGTGGCAGAATCATGTGAAAGAGCCGGGGATTACTCAAGGTCCTAGATGAAACAAGAGCCCCATCCGAAGTCCAGATCAAATACCTTGGAAGTGGGGAGAGAGACCCCCCTCACCCTGGGTTCTTGATCAGTCACTTCCAGCTTGCACTTCCCAACCAAATTAGAAGAAATGTTGATTAACAAAGGAGTTTTTACGAGACAGAAGAGAAAAATAAGGCCCAGTCTACATGGCTGATGCAGTGTGGAGCTTAGACCACATTGTGGTTGTGACAGATGTTGCTGTCACCAATCCAAGGCAACTCTGCAGCTTCCCTCTGGAAAAGGCACATTTTTGCAAAGTTGTTTTAATGCCTTGTTTTCCTTAAATGCAGCTGCTGTGCAGTTCTGCTGCAGTGTGCCCTATTCCCCAGCATTAAATCCAGGTGTTTCTGTGGCCTGGCAGTGAGCTGGTCAAGGGGTGTCCCCCCTCACCTCCATTCCCTCTTTTCCTCCATTCACAGTAGGTAGGGTGACCATATGAAAAGGAGGACAGGGCTCCTGTATCTTTAACAGTTGCACAGAAAAGGGAATTTCAGCAGGTGTCATTTGTATATATGGAGAACCTGGTGAAATTCCCTCTTCATCACAACAGTGAAAACTGCAGGAGCTATACTGCAGCTATACCGTGACCAGATTTAAAAGAGGGCAGGGCTCCTGCAGCTTCAACTGTTGTGATGAAGAGGAAATTTCACCAGGTTCTCCATATATACAAACGACACCTGCTGAAATTCCCTTTTCAATACAACTGTTAAAGATACAGGAGCCCTGTCCTCCTTTTCATAGGGTCACCCTACATTTGATGACATTTAGTTCTATTTGCAGGACTTCGCCCCCTGAACCCTGAAGTATGGCAATTTCATGTGTAGCCCATGAAAGCAGATTGTTGCTGATGGACCAAAGCAATTTCTCATACCATTTCCATATAGATTGGGCATAAGCTTTTACATTATCTATCCGGCTTAAACTAGCCACTTACTTCCACATGACAGTCACCAGGGAATGCTTTGCGCAAGAACGTAAGAAGAGCCCTGCTGGATCAAACCAAGGATCCATCTAGCCCAGACTTCTGTTTATTTATTTATTACTTACAGTATTTACAGACCGCTCCCCATTGAAAACTTCGGAGCGGTGTACAAGATAAAATAAAAACAAAAACAGAATAAAACACTTTAAAATAGATTTTAAAAGAAGCAAAATGTACAGTGAGCCGTGGCTGGTCATTAAGGAAAGGCTTCCTGGAATAATGACGTTTTCAGGAGGAGCCGAAAGGAATACAAAGTTGGTGCCTGCCTGCCCTCCAGAGGCAGGGAGTTCCACAGGAGGAATTCGCACAGTGGCCAACCAGCTGTCGACCAAGAAGCAGGACACAAGTGCAACAGCACCCTCCCGCCCATGTTCCCCAGCAACTGGTGCACACAAGCTTACTGCCTCGGATACTGGAGGTGGCACATAGCCATCAGTACTAGAATAGGGTGACCATAATTGGGACACCAAAAAAGAGGACACCTAGTGTGTGTGTGTGTGTGTGTGTGTGTGTGTGTGGGAAGCAGCTTTCTGAGTCTTGCAGAAAGTACGTTATTCCCCCGCCACCTTAAAGAACCCGATTGGAGTGGAGGAGGGGAAAGGATTTCATTCTGCACCACCACCATCCACTCCAATTGGGGCCTTTTCTATAATGTCCACGAATGACCCACTTTCCCCTTTAAGACCTCAATTGGAGCTCGGGGTGGGGGAATGACGTGCCTCAAGAAAGCATGTCATTCCCTCCTGCCATGCTAATGGCAGCCTTAAAGGAGAAGGTGTGTCATTCCAGGACATTATTGAAAATGATAGAAAATCCCCCCTGACACCATGGAAAGAACAAAAACCAGGACAAATCCGGGGAAATCCTGACAGTTGGTCACCCTATACTAGAAGCCATTGACAGCCTTCTCCTCCATGAAATCCTCATCCTTGTCGTGAGGAGAACCAGGGTCCAGGACACTTAAACATCCTCGTACCAACAGACCCCGGGTGTCAAAGGAGCAAAACCTCTGCAGCCGAAAGGGAACGGCAGAGGAGTCACACCCCTGTTCCAGATTTAGCTGGAACAAGAAAGGGACGAGCGGTTAATTAAGAGGGAAAATATTTGGCAGTCTCTTAACAAGCCAAATGTCTTAAAGGAGACTTGCCAGAAGAAACCAGGTGTGAGGAGACAGCCTTAGCCACTCTGACTTTCCCTGACTGTACCATTTCAGACTTCAAGCAGGGGAACGCTGATGTTCTAATGTTCCCCTGACAACAAAAATTCTCCCCGCATGCAGAAAAGTAGTATACTAGGGAGAGGCTTAGCCTCTCATGTGAATTTCCCCTCTCCCTTCCTTCTCACACTACTTTTCTGTGTGTGGGGAGTGATGTGGCTTTTCTGGACTGTACCACTTCAGACTGCCGGCAGGGCTTGTCATGTCTGAATATTCTCCCTATAAGAAACAAAACAAGAACCCTCCCCGCATGCTGAAGACTAGCACATCAGGGAGAAGGACAACCTCAAAGCTGTCTCCCTCTCATGCTTACTTTGTATCACTCTAGTTGCTCTCCTCTGGACACCCTCCAGTTTGTCAAAGAGCTCCTTCAGATGGGGGGAAATCACATTTCCCTACCGTCTAGTACTGTTGCTGTGCTTCCTGCTTCACTTCCCCATTGGAGATGATCAATTACCTGGGGAATTGTGCAGAGACCACGTGGCCCCAATAGAACAATGGGAACGGCGCTCTCTATAGTGGAACTTCCCTGCACATGGGCAGGAAATCCTGACAAATCCCGACTTATTTTTTTAAAAAAGTCGGGTTTTCTGAGGCTTATTTTAAAACGGGAAAACTGGCAAATGGAGCGGGAGATGCACGGCAGGATTGCTGCATCATCAAAAGGTTCTGTGAAGAACTGTGAGTGACCAGTTGCACGTGTGCGATAAAACACTGGGCTGATGATCAGAGAATCATAGAATTGTAGAGTTGGAAGGGGCCTATAAGGCCATCAAGTCCAACCCCCTGCTCAGTGCAGGAATCCTCTCTAAAGCATCCCTGACAGATGGTTGTCCAGCTGCCTCTTGAAGGCCTCTAGTGTGGGAGAGCCCACACTGGAGGCATCCTCAATGTCCTTCTTAAAACATGGTGCCAAAGATTTCTTGCCTGGGGCTTCTAATAATAACCTAACTTAGGGCATAATCCTATGCATGTTTAGACAGAGTCAAGTCCTACAACTCCCAGCCAGCACTGGGAATGCTGGGAATTGTATTTATTTATTTATTACATTTTTATACCGCCCAATAGCTGAAGCTCTCTGGGCAGTTCACAAAAATTAAAACCATAAAAAGCATAATAAAACAACCAACAATCTAAAAACACAAATACAAAATATAATATAAAAAGCACAACCAGGATAAAACCACACAGCAGAAACTGATATAGGTTAAAATATGGAATTAAAACAGCAAAGTTTAAATTTAAGTTAAATTAGGTGTTAAAATACTGAGAAAATAAAAAGGTCTTTAGCTGGCGACAGAAGGAGTATAGTGTAGGTGTCAGGTGAGCCTCTCTAGGGAGCTCATTCCACAGTTGGGGTGCCACAGCAGAGAAGGCCCTGCTCCTAGTAGCTACCTGCCTCACTTCCTTTGGCAGGGGTTCACAGAGAAGGACCCCTGTGGATGATCGTAAGGTCTGGGCAGGTACATATGGGAGGAGGCGTTCCTTCAAATAACCTGGCCCCAAGTCATTTAGGGCTTTGAATGTTAGTACCGGCACTTTGAATCGGTCCCTGACCTGGACTGGCAGCCAATGAAGCTGGAAAAGGACTGGCGTGATGTGGTCTCGCCTGCCAGTCCCTGTTAGTAAACGGGCTGCCCTGTTTTGTCCCAGCTGAAGTTTCCGGACCGTTTTCAAAGGCAGCCTCACGTAGGACTTCATTGTGTCTAAACATGCATAGGATTGCACCTTTTGCCTTCTCTCTGTTGTGTTAAATTCCCATGTCCTTTGATGGGTGGGTGGGTGGATGGAGGAATCATCATTATCATCATCATCATCATCATCATCATCATCATCATAAAAAAAAAAAAAAACATTTTCCCCACGTGCATTCAAAGGGTGCTACAGTCATGCAGACGTTTGCAGGATCAGGCCTTCTGAGCTCCAAAACCAAAGTGTTTTTTTGGTTAGTTCCCACAAGCAAGCCCTGTCATTAAAGAGAGGAGAAGTGAAAAGAAGAGAAGAAAAGAAGCAATCACTTCCAAGGCTTTATTTCTTAAGGCTTCTAATTGCTGTGCAAGCCGTGATAACATCGCGGGGGTGTGGGGTTAGGGTGGAGTGAGCAGATGAGGCCCGGAGACTTGCCAGCGACTTGTTTGCGTTGCAGTCTGCAGCATTTAAGAAAGAGTTTTTTTAATAAATAAATAAATAAATAAATAAATAAATAAATAAATAAAGACTGGGGAAGGGAAGGAAAGGAAAGAAAAAGAGAGTCCCTTTTCTTTTAACTGACATGAGTAAACAATCTGTGGGAAGCGGTTTGGCCAAGGAAAAGATATTCAGCATTCCATCACAGGAAACTGTGGGCTCCCAGAAATTGCAGGATCGAATCTTGTCATAGGCAATATGGCAGCGCTACTGGAGCAGATGGAGGAGAAGCGAAGTTTGTAGAAGTGTGCTCCGTTATTGGACGTCTCACTACTACAACCACTGCCTCCTCCTCCTCCTCCTCCTCCTCCTCCTCCTCCTCCCCACATGCCAGTTCAACACGGCATTCCCAAACTCAGAAAGCAAGATCTGGTTGTCCCGAAGATTTGATTTCAGAGGGGTCCCGTTCTTCCTCTCTACCCTTTGAGACAGCGAAGTGGGACATGTGCGAAGCACTCCTGAAAACATAGTCTCACCCCAACCTCATGCTCTGAAGATGTTTCGGACTACAACTCCCAGCGTTCCTGAACAGGCTAGAGAGGGCTAATGGGAGTTGAAGTCCAAAATATCTGGAGGTTGGGGAAGCTTGGGTTATGGGATTTGCGGCCCCAAGGTGTGCCAATTGCCACTGATTTGCGTGGCTTGAAAAGAGGTGGGGGATTTTTTTTTAATGGTTATTAGCAGGGCTGACGTCAAACAGGGTGATCATATGGAAAGGAGGACAGGGCTCCTGTATGTTTAACAGTTGCATAGAACAGGGAATTTCAGCAGGTGTCATCTGTATGCATGCAGCACTTGGTGAAATTCCTTCCTCATCACAACAGTTAAAGCTGCAGGAGCTATACTAGACTGACCATATACAAAAGAAGGCAGGGCTCCTGCAGCTCTAACTGTTGTGAAGAAGAGGGAATTTCACCAGGTGCTGCATGCACAAAAATGACACCTGCTGAAATTTCCTTTTCTATGCAACTGTTAAAGATACAGGAGCCCTGTTCTCCTTTCCATATGGTCACCCTACGTCAAAAGAAGGACCACTGAGGATGAGATTAGCATCTAAGCAGTCCATTTGGGAGGAGAGGATCCTTCAGGTAACTTGGCCCTGAACTGTTTGAATGTAAATACCACCACTTTGAATCGGGCCCAGAAATGGACCGGCAGATGGAAAAGTACTGGCATAATATGACATCTTTTTGGCCACTCCCTGTTAACAATCTCGCTGGCCTATTTTGGACAAGCTGAAGTTTCCGGACCATTTTCAAAGGCATTGCAGTATATATAATGTATTGCAGTAATCCAGACAAGAGGTTATGAGACCATGGGTCACTGTAGCTAGGGTATCTTTGTCCAGATAAGGATATAGTTGGTGTATCAGCCTAAGCTGTTAAAAGATGCTCCATGCCACTGAGTCCACTTGAGCCTCTAATGACTGCTTGCATCGGGTGTCGATATGTTTCTGAGCCCAATTCAAGGTGCTGGTTTTAACCTATAAAGCCTTACATGGCTTGGGACCACAATACCTGATGGAACGTCTCTCTTGACCCGAAACTACCCTGAAATTACGATTAACATCTGGGGCCTTCCTCCGAGTGCCTTCTCCATGTGAGGCTCGGAGGGTGGCGACAAGGGAGAGGGCCTTCTCAGTGATGGCACCCTCTCTACGGAATGAGCTCCCCATTTAGCCCCCACCCCCACGCCAATGTTGTCATTCTTTTGGCACCAGGTCAAGACTGCCCTCTACTTCCAGGCATTTAATGGCATATGATGGAGGCATTTATGCTAATTGTCTAAGCAGGTCTAGTATTTTATTGAAACTGTTTTTAGCTGTCTAAGTCGTTTTAAATTTTGGATATTTAAATTTTTGTGCTGTATTTTTAATGCTGTATTTTATTGTGTGATGAATTGCTGTAAACTGCCCAGGGAGCTTCAGCTATTAGAGATATAGAAATGAAATTAATCCCTAAACTACAAAACTGATTCTTGAGGGGGAATACAACCCCTTCCAGGACAGGTTGAACATCACTTAGATGTCCCACCTGTCCACTAACAGTACCTACGTCTTGTCTGGACTGAGTCTCAGTTTAGTATCTCTCATCCAGGCCATTACAATAAAGAAAATAGAATAATAGCATAGCAGAGTCGGAAGGGGCCTACAAGGCCATTGAGTCCAACCCCCTGCTCAATGCAGGAATCCACCCTAAAGCATCCCTGACAGATAGTTCTCCAGCTGCCTCTTGAATGCCTCTAGTGTGGGAGAGCCCACAACTTCCCTAGGTAACTGATTCCATTGTCGTACTGCTCTAACAGTCTGGAAGTTTTTCCTGATGTCCAGCTGGAATCTGGCTTCCTTTAACTTGAGCCCGCTATTCTGTGTCCTGCACTCTGGGAGGATTGAGAAGAGATCCTAGTCCTCCTCTGTGTGACAACCTTTTAAGTATTTGAAGAGTGCTAACATGTCTCCCCTCAATCTTCTCTTCTCCAGGCTAAACATGCCCAGTTCTTTCAGTCTCTCTTCATAGGGCTTTGTTTCCAGACCCCTGATCATCCTGGTTGCCCTCCTCTGAACACGCTCCAGCTTATCTGCGTCCTTCTTGAATTGTGGAGCCCAGAACTGGACGCAATACTCTAGATGAGGCCTAACCAGGGTTGAATAGAGAGGAACCAGTACTTCACGTGATTTGGAAGCTATACTTTATTAATGCAGCCCAAAATAGCATTTGCCTTTCTTGCAGCCATATCGCACATATCGCACAATAAATAAATTACTGCGTCCAGGGACTGGTTCAGAACACCCACTGGCTCAGCTAAGTTTGATGAAAAGCAGAGATAGACCTGGAGGTGATTCACATATTGATGACACCTTAGTCCATACTTCTGGATAACCTGCCAAGTAGTTTCATGTAGAAGCTGAATGGTATGGGGGATAAAATAGATTCCTGTGTCACGCCATGGTATAATTCCTAAAGGACAGAGCAATGCAATACCTCCAACTCCTGGCCCATATACCCTGTCCTGAAGGATACCATGCTTGGCGGTATCGAAAGCTGCTGAAAGATCCAAGGAACTCAATAGGATCGCACCTCCTGTCCCTCTCCCGGCAAAGGTGATCTCAAAGGGCGACCAACTTATTTATTTATTTAAAACATTTCTTGGCTGCCTTTCTGGGTAGAAGCCCTTGCAAGGCGGCGTACAACAACAACATACATAAAACCGGCTAAAATATTAAAAGCAATAAAAAACATAAACATCGGGTGACCATACGAAAAGGAGGACAGGGCTCCTGTATCTTTATCAGTTGTATAGAAAAGGAAATTTCATGCAGCACCTGGTGGAATTCCCTCTTCGTCACAGCTGTTAAAGCTGCAAGAGTCCTGCCCTTGTGACCAGATACGAAAGAGGGCAGGGCGCCTGCAGCTTTGACTGTTGTCATGATGAGAGAATTTCACCAAGTGCTGGAAGCATACAAATGACACCTGCTGAAATTCCCTTTTCTATGCTACTGTTAAAGATACAGGAGCCCTGTCCTCCTTTTCATAGGGTCACCCTACATAAACACAATCAAATAGCAATAAAAACAATAAAACCACCAGCAGCAACGGGAGTAGCAATAACCACAGTTTTCAAGGCCTTCTTGAAAGCTTGCAATGGCAGAGCATGGTGGGCTTCTGATAGGAACTTATTCCAAAGGTGTGAGGCTAAAGGTTCTGTTCCAAACCCAGGCCTGAAGCCCGATTGAAAGGTATCTCGTTAATCCATTTCATTTCAGAGCACTTGGAGTTGGCCAGCAACCACCCACCTTGCCCAGGTAGCTGAAATTAGCAGGTGGCCTATACCTGTTGCAGTCTTCTGGGTCCAAGTTGGTTCTTTTCAGGAGTGGCGTAATAACCGCCTCCTTTAAAGCGCCCATGCCACTCCCTTTCCCTCAAGGAGGAGTTTGCAACCTCCTGGACCCAGCTGGACACAGGTTGATGTACTAGATAGATCTTTAATCAGATCCAGAAAGAAAGCCCTTTCATTCCCATAAATAACGCCATGGTTTCCTGGCACACATTGTTATAAGAAGCTATACACCATGAGAACTAGGTTAGGAAAGAACTAGAGATTAGATCGCTGCAACGTGTCCTACAAATGTGTTTGGAAATTGCAGTTGGTGCAAAATGCAGTACACCTTTCAGACCACATGGCAACTGTTTCCAATCAGTTCTTTCTGGGCCCAAATTCATGCATAAATTCATGCATAAATCTCTAAATTGTCTAGGGTCCGGATATCTGAAAACACGCTTCCTCCCGTATGAGCCTGTGTGAAGGCTGAGATCATTTTCAGAAAGGCGACGAGGAGGGCCTTCTCCGTTGTGGCACCCTGACTGTGGAATGAGCTCTCTAGAGCGGTTCGCCTGGCACTTACGTTATACTTTTTTCGACACCAGACGAAGCCCTTTTTATTTTTCCCCAGTATTTTTTTTTACAGTTCACCATCTTAGTCTTTTAACTTTGCTGTTTTAAATCTGTATTTTAAGTCTGTATAAATCTCTGCATTGCTGCTCAGTCTTATCCTGGTTGTGCTTTTATATTGTGTTTTTTATAGTGTGGTTTGATTTATAGCGTCTCGTGTGGCGCAGAGTGGTAAAGCAGCAGTTTCTGCAGCCGAAGCTCTCCCCACGGCCTGAGTTCGATCCCAGCGGAAGCTGGTTTCAGGCAGCCGGCTCGGGTCGACTCAGCCTTCCATCTTTCTGAGGTCGGTAAAATGAGTACCCAGCTAGCTGGGGGAAAGGTAATCACGGCTGGGGAAGGCAACAGCAAACCACCCCACTATAAGGCCTGCCAAGAAAACGTCAGCGAAAGCTGGCGTCCCTCCAAGAGTCAGTAATGACTCAGTGCTTTCACGAAAGGTTCCTTTCCTTTCTTTTCCTTGATTTGTATTTGATGGTTTTAATTTTTGTTAGCCGCCCAGAGACTTTGGCTATTGAGCAGTATAGAAATGCAATAAATAAATAAATACATAAAATATGGTGGGTGGGAATGTGAGACAAGGTCTTTTCTGTGGCTGCACCATGGTTATGAAATCCCCTCCCAAATGAGGTGAGACTAGCCCCTTCCTAATGTCATTTAAGAGGGCAGTGAAATTCTTATTCTACTCAGCTTTTATTGGTTTCTAACTGAAGGTTTAAACCAGGGCTGGGCAACACGGAGCACTCAGTGAGTATGCAGTCGTCGGCCCCAGCATGGCACCAAATTTAGTGGTAGAGGTTTTCCCCCTCCCATTTAACAAAGAAATAAAAATAAGATGGGTGTCCATGATGCTACAAGGTAAGAACATAAGAACATAAAGAAGAGCCCTGCTGGATCAGACCAAGGGTCCATCTAGTCCAGCACTCTGTTCACACAGTGGCCAACCAGCCATCGGCCAGGGATGAAGAAGCAGGACATGGTGCAACAGCACCCTCCCACCCATGTTCCCCAGCAACTGGTGCACACAGGCTTATTGCCTCGAATACTGGAGATAGCACACAACCACCAGGGCTAGTAGCCATTGATAGCCTTCACCTCCAGGAACTTATCCAACCCCCTTTTGAAGCTATCCACATTGGTGGCCATCACCACATCCTGTGGTAGTGAGTTCCATAACGTAACTATGCACTGTGTGAAGAAGGACTTCCTCTTATTTGTCCTGGATCTCCCACCCATCAGTTTCATGGGATGACCCCGGGTTCTACTATTTTGAGAGAGGGAGAAAAATGTCTCCCTGGCCACATTCCCAATACCGTGCATAATTTTGTCCACCTCTATCCCGTCTCCCCTTAACCTCCTTTTCTCCAAGCTAAACAATCCCAGTTGATGTAACCTTCCCTCGTAGGTAGGTAGTAAGTAATAGCGCTCAGGGAGGCTTTAGATTAGCACTAGCAGCTGAAGTAGGCAAGAGCGCATTTGTGTGTGTCTACATGTGGGGAAATGTACAGAAATGTTCTGTACAGCACCATGAAAACTTGATGGCGCTATATAAATAAATATTAATAATAAATAATAAAACCCCTCGGTCTCTGCAGATCTGTGCTGATTCAGTTGCAGGACGGCAAACAACGAGGGTCCATAATGGCTCGTTGCTTGGGTGGTAACTACCAGCATGCTTTCCTTTCCATTAGCTTTAAAGTATGTTTCTTTTTCGATTTCCACTTTGATGTCATTTGTGCCAGGTGAAAATCGGTGGAACGCAGCCTTGCTTTGAGGCAATGTCTCTGAGCGCTTAGTGCTCCACATACTATCAATGCTATAGGAAAGGAAAGGAACCTCTCGTGCAAGCACTGAGTCATTACTGACCCTTGGAGGGATGCCAGCTTTCGCTGATGTTTTCTTGGCAGGCCTTATAGCGGGGTGGTTTGCCGTTGCCTTCCCCGGCCATGATTACCTTTCCCCCAGCTAGCTGGGTACTCATTTTACCGACCTTGGGAGGATGGGAGGCTGAGTCGACCCGAGCCGGCTGCCTGAAACCAGCTTCCGCTGGGATCGAACTCAGGCCGTGGGGAGAGTTTCAGCTGCAGAAATTGCTGCTTTACCGCTCTGCGCCACACGAGGCTTCCAATGCTATAAGCACTGTATAAATAATAATTAAACCCGTAGTCTGCAAGAGTTTTATGAATAACTTTTTGTGATGATTTAAAAAATAATAATCAAAATAACGGATATCCTGGAATAAGGAATGCTCACCTAAAGATAGGAAGCTCAAGATGTAATGGTGATGTAAGGGGACCTTTCCCTCGGGCTCAGCCTGGGGCTGCGGAAAATCCGGGGCCGAAGCGTAGGGCGAGATCGCGGGGCAAGGGAAGATCATCCCTCCCTGATCCTGGGATCCCCCATGCGTCATGTGGACGCACAGGGACGATCCTGGGGATCACCCCGGGATAATGTCCTGTCTAGCTACGGCCTCAGTGTGGGATACAGAGAGGAGATCCGTGTTTGGCTGACTAAGGCAGCTTTTAAATCTCTTGCGTTCTTCCAGCCGCAAACAATTCATCGGCTGATTGGGATTCTTAATGTTACACCCCACACATGGTTGTTGTGAGGAGATAAGGGCTGTTGTCAATTTGCATGCCAAGGAGTTTCTGCAAGCAAGAGAATAACTTGGCGCCTTTGCCAAACCACATCTGATTCGGCTCTCTGTCTGATGTGGTAGGGGAAAGACAGGTTATTGAGGTCCCGGAATTTGTCCTTTCTCCCCAGAGGATGATGCATGTATCTCGACTACTCCCGGTAGTTTTAGCTCAGTTTAATGGCTCTCCACAACCTCCCACCTCAGGAATCCTGGAAATTGGAGTTTAGTGCAAGTGTCAAGGATTCATTTTGAAGCTCTCAAGCCCCCAATCCCCCCACAGAGCAAATATCCTCAGGGTTCCTTCCCTAGGGAGTTGGAATGACTCTTAAACCAGTTAAATTATGTTTTAGGGTGACCATACGGAAAGGAGGACAGGGCTCCTGTATCTTTAATAGTTTCATAGAAAAGAGAATCTCAGCAGGTGTCATTTGTATGCATGCAGCGCCTGGTGAAATTCCCTCCTGATCGCAACAATTAAAGCTGCAGGAGCCCTGTCCTCATGACCAGATGCAACAGAGGGCACCACCTTCTTTGTTTTGAAATGCTGTGCAAAATAACAGGGTTCATTCTGTTAGGCAGGGAGGGAAGAAAAAGCTTCCAGAGACTAACTAGAGCTTCTCATTCTCTCTGCTGGTCCCTGGTGAAAGTAGAGACATTCACGGATTTCGTTTGGGCCACATTTTGAAGTGAACCAACCAGATCCAAAATTTCCAGAAACAGCGTGCAGAATGGAGCACAGTTCTGATTCGGATTTCGCATGTCTCCGAATTTTGCGACGCAGGTTCCCTCTCAAAAAACATATCGAAATATATATATATATATATATATATATATATATATATATATATATAGTGTTTTAGGGTAAAATATGTCTGGAAGTGTGTATAATGGAGAGACAATATGTTTAGAAATGAGTATTTTGTGAGCCAAATACACATGTTCAGAACTACACCTTTAAAGTTGACTTTTCGAGTGGAATGAATAAAAATATCTGCAGATTAACGTGGAAACAGGATGGTACAGACTTATCAATGAACACATGTGGGACTGATATGAGCCAGAGATAGATGGATGAAATCTAACGGGAATAATAATAACATCTGATTCAAATCACCCCTATACCCTACCAGGATCTAAAGGTTATAGGGGACCTTTTGAGTCCTCAATCCTAGACAGAAGCCTTGGTGGTCCAATTCGGATACACTTCCCAGTGAATCTTACCATAGGGGTTCATGTGGTCACCTGGCATTTGTGGTGGGGTGAGACCTTGCTGGAAAGGGTCCGTGGCGTAGGTGCTCTGGTCCATCGCTACTATCTGCTGCTGCTGCGGCGCTAGCGGTGTGTAAGACGTCATCATCCCTTCCATTCGGTTGGACATGACTTCTGCAAGGAAAGACAACTGACCTTCATTGAATGTTTCTTCAGTGAAATCCCCTGAAATTGCCCCACGCTCAGCCTTTGAGGTTGGTGTGGAGAATGTGGACAGGGAGACATTTTTATCCCTCTCCCATAATACTAGAACCCAATGGGGTCATCCCAGGAGGCTGAGTGGTGGGAGATCCAGGACAAATAAAAGGAAGTCCTTCACACAGCACAGAGTTAAATTATGGAACTCACTACCACAAGATGTCGTGATGGCCACGCATTTGGACGGCTTTAAAAGGGGGTTGGATAAATTCCTGGAGGAGAAGGCTATCAATGGCTACTAGTCCTGATGGTTGTGTGGTATCTCCAGCATTCGAGGCAGTAAGCCTATATGCAGCAGTTGCTGGGGAACATGGGTAGGAGGGTGCTGTTGCACCATTTTCTGTTTTGTGGGTCCCTGGTCAACAGCTGGTTGGCCACTATGTGAACCGAGTGCTGGACAGGATCTACACTACTGCTTTAAAACAGTTTATAACTGTAGTGACCTGTTGGGGTCCCGGACACACTCCATATGCAGTTTTCAAACCATTTTCAAAGTGTCATATCCTGCTTCATATAGAGCTGGCCCTGGACTAGATGGACACTCGGTCTGATCCAGCCTGGCATTTCTTATGTTCTTATGCACTACTGTTACGGGTCAGCCAAAAGGCAATTTTCACAAACATTTTCATCATTGTCAAATAACATCACTCCCCACAATTTGGTGATTTGGGGGAAGACTGAAAAAAAGGGATGAAAGTCGTCACATTTTGCCCTTGGTCACTATCACATTCACAATACGCTCCCTGATGGGCTAGGTTTGTGTTCTGACCAGGAAACATGGCCCTCAATGATGTCAGCATGAAGCCAAAACTGATGGGCTACATAGCATTGTGGTGTCAAACCAAAGGATCCCTAGTTGGCTGGGATCACAGGAGGAAGGAAACAAATCCTTAAATAGCAGCAATTGGACAAAGGACAGTGAACAGGATTTTTAAAAAGTGATAATTTGTTCAGTTAATGGGGTTTTAAGTATTTCTCTCCTCTGCCCTGGCCGGAAATACAAATTTGATAGAGGTAGGCATGAAAAGAAAGTTCAGCAGTGTCAGACAATGATCCTGTTCAGACAACACACTAAATTATCATAGAATCATAGAATAGTAGAATTGGAAGGGGCCTCTAAGGCCATCTAGTCCAACCTCCTGCTCAATGCAGGAATCCACCTTAAAGCATCCCTGACAGATGGCTGTCCAGCTGCCTCTTGAATGCATGGTTAAGTGTTTCGAGTGAAACATTATGGCTTAGCGTGTTGTGTGAACTATGGTGTAGTGTGTTGTGTGAACCATTCCTAACCATGGTGGCTACATAACCACAGTTTAAATATGCTCACTAACCACTTGCTGCAAAAGGGTTAGCATCCTAACCCTGGTTTAGCGTGTCATCTGAACGGGCCCAGTCTAATCTGTCTGTTATTTATTTTTTTAGCACGATCAGTGTACATGGTGCTGTACAGAGTAAAACAATAAAATAGCAAAACCCTGCCGCATAGGCTTACATTCCAATAGAATCATAATAAAACAATAAGAAGGGGAAGAGAATGCACCGAACAAGCACAGGGTAGAGTAAAACTAACAGTATAAAAGCCAGAACAAAATCAAGTTCTAAAAGCTTTAGGAAAAAGAAAAGTTTTTAGCTGAGCTTTAAAAACTACGATTGAACTTGTAGTTCGCAAATGTTCTGGAAGAGCGTTCCAGGCGTAAGGGGCAGCTGAAGAAAATGGACGAAGCTGAGCAAGGGAAGGAGAGACCCTTGGGCAGGTGAGAAACATGGCATCTGAGGAGCGAAGAGCACGAGTGGGGCAATGGTGTGAGATGAGAGAGGAAAGAGGGGAAGGAGCTAGACTGTGAAAAGCTTTGTAGGTCAACAGGAGAAGTTTATATTGGACTCTGAGGTGTATTGGAAGCCAATGAAGCAATTTCAGAAGTGGAGTAACTTGGTCAGAGCAGTGAGCCAAGAAGATGATCTTAGTAGCAGAGTGGTGAACAGAAACCAACGAACTGATGTGAGAAGAAGGAAGGCCAGTGAGAAGAAGGTTGCAGTAGTCCCTCCATTCTCTCATTAGATAGCCAATTCTTGGCATCTGCTCCAAACTCCAATTGCCAGGATTCTTTCAGGGAAATGATGAATATTCAATATTTGGCCAAGTAGTCTTTTCATTAATTTTGGTGGGTGGGGTGGGGTTAAAACACCTCCTGAACAACCAGCCATTCTGTCCCAGGAATGCAGTTGGATGGGTCAGAGCAGAAAAAGCAGACATTGGAAGCGGTGGGAGGTGTTGGGGTAAAGGTGGGGGTAGGGTGGGGTGGGGTGGGGTGGGAGAAAGAGAAGAAAACCCTCAGCCACCTAGTACGACTATTACCTTCCTGGAGAATCCTTAGAACTGAGCCCAAAAGCCGTCGTAAATTCCCCCCACCCTGATTGCAGGCGATAAATGACTCCATGAACGAAGGGAGACATTTGTCCAGTTGTATATAAAACTCTCTCTCTCTCTCTCTCTCTCTCTCTCTCTCTCTCTCTCTCTCTCTCTCTCTCTCGATTGGCCCAAATGCTTTTGAAGCTACTACCAACTCCTAGGCGTCCCATTCCTAGCACCCAACCCTTGAGTTTCTATATCAGTTTTAGAACCTGGATTTGATCTGATTCTGCCAAAGAATAACCCTCATTCTCCACCCACTCCTCTCCCCAAGACCACAGTCTTTCAAAACCATCAGGAGGCTGAATGGAAAGGAGCGTTTAGTTCAGCCAGGGCGGAATACGGATTTGCTAATTGTTTCCTTGAAATCCACTCCCACGATCCTGGCCTTCGACTCCGACGTGAAGTAACGCCCGTCTGCTGACTCTTGCATCGCTCATGCATATGCAGCGGTTGATGTTGCAGCCTCGCTTGAAGTCGTGTGTTGCAAGCTCTTTGGGGCGGAGGCCTGGGTTTGTCCAGTCTCCGCCGCAACCGTGTGCCAACCCTGGCTGACGCCACTGGGTGCCAACATGGCCAGAGCAGATAAGAACACAATGGAATTGCCATGGGAAAGGAGCCACAGTGTGGGAAGGCCAGGAGGTCTGGCTGGTTGGCTGGGAATCCTTTTTCCTTGTGTGTTCAGAGTCCTGGCTGGGGATTAGTTTTTAACATGCACCATATTTTGAATCTGGCAGGGCGCAAGGAGCCAGTAATTTTATCCTCACCCATTGGATTAGGGCAGGGTCCCATGTTATGGGGCAAACCCAGGGTTCCCAACCCCACATTTACCTTGTATTGATAGTGTGTGTATGTTCTGAAGTCAAAGGCTATCAATGGCTACTAGCCCTGATGGTTGCATGCTATCTCCAGTATTTGAGGCAGTAAGCCTGTGTGCACCAGTTGCTGGGGAACATGGGCGGGAGGGTGCTGTTGCACCATGTCCTGCTTGTTCATCCCTGGCCGATGGCTGGTCGGCCACTGTGTGAACAGAGTGCTGGACTAGATGGACCCTCAGCCTGATCCAGCAAGGCACTTCTGATGTTCTTATGTGTGTGTGTTAGGGTAGCCATATGGGAAGGAGGACAGGGCTCCTGTCTCTTAGGGTAACCATATGGAAAAGAGGACAGGGCTTCTGTATCTTTAACAGTTGTATTGAAAGGGGAATTGCAGCAGGTGTCTTGTTAAGCATGCAGCACCTGGTGAAATTCCCTCTTCATCACAACAGTTAAAGCTGCAGGAGCCCTGCCCTCTTGACCAGATACAAAAGAGGGCAGGGGTTCTTAAATCTAAAACTATTGTGATGAAGAGGGGATTTCACCCGGTGCTGCATGCATACAAATGACGCCTGCTGAAATTCCCTTTTCTACGCAATTGTTAAAGATGCAGGAGCCCTGCCTTCCTTTCCATAGGGTCACCCTAGTGTGTGCATATTTATGCTAAGCTATTTTCTCCCACTAAACAAGCAGCCAACTCATCTCCTCCGTTTAAAGACCCTCCCCCAAATTTAAAGAAAGAAAGAAGAGGAAGAAGACATATCAGAGAGAGAGGGGTGTGTATTAGGTGCCTTGTTTAGAATGGTGTAAATGGTCCATAAATATGCAACATTACATTCCTGGAAAAAACACGAGTTGCTGTTTTTAAGCAAAATGGCAGCTTGCTGAGGGGGTCAGGTGGCGGCTGGGTGCTCACTGGGCATGTGCGGACCGCATAGTAGCTCGGCTAGGGAGGCCAACAGGGCCGGCCAGCCAGCGGAGGTTCATGAGCACCTGGCGACATGGGGACCCTCCATCCCTACTTAAAGCCAATTCTCAAGTTCATGACACAAAGGTTTCTTTCAGATATATGTTTTGTATAATTATATCCTGGATCCCCACCTTGAATATTCTGCATTGTGGGGGCCACCCACTCAGAAATGATGTAATGGAACCGGAAAAGGTAGGTAACCTGGACAAAACCCCCATCAACCCCAAAGGTCCCATCCACGTGACAACTGTGGCTTCACCTTGACCTAGCCGCTGTGAATTCTGCTGCTCCTGCTGCTGTTGATGCCGCCGGGCCAGTTTCTTCATCTGGGAAAGAAAAGGGGACCTGGAATAAATGTTTGCACCTCGACGGGAGGGATTTATCCCCACACAACAATCTACATCATCCTTCCCCAAATCTGGTGCCCACCGGCATGGTCAACGTTCAAGAACACTGGGAGTTGTAGTTCAAACAATCTGGAGGGCACCAGGCAGGGGAAGGGCAGACCCACATATGTCATCTCATAGAATCATAGAATCATAGAATAGTAGAGTTGGAAGGGGCCTATAAGGCCATCGAGTCCAACCCCCAGCACAATGCAGGAATCCACCCTAAAGCATCCCCGACAGATGCTTGTCCAGCTGTCTCTTGAAGGCCTCTAGTGTGGGAGAGCCCACAACCTCCCTAGGTTACTGGTTCCATTGTCGTACTGCTCTAACAGTCAGGAAGTTTTTCCTGATGTCCAGCTGGAATCTGGCTTCCTTTAACTTGAGCCCGTTATTCCATATCCTGCACTCTGGGAGGATCGAGAAGAGATCCTGGCCCTCCTCTGTGTGACAACCTTTAAAGTATTTGAAGAGCCTGATTTTTTCCTGCTGTCTCGGGATCATCCTGAGATTGCGGGAGGTGTGGGCGGCCGTTCCAGCTTATTCCTGCTTCCTTGCGAGTAAACGTGAGGAGGCGGAAACCGGCATGCCGCATGACCATCTGGACAACCAGGGAGGATCACGGAAGCTGGTAAGTCCGCAATCCTCCCCCTACACCCTTGTGGTGTAGACATGCCCTCTGTGACTGGCCCACAGTTACCTATTGACAATGGCAACAAGGGAGAGGGCCTTTTCAGTGGTGGCCCCTCAATTATGGAATGATCTCCCCAATGAGGCTCGCCTGGCACCAACACTGTTATCTTTTCGACGCCAGGTCAAGACTTTTCTCTTCTCCCAGGCATTTAACAGTATTTAACAACATATGCTGAGTTCGTTTGTTTTTTAATGGATCCCAGAACTGTTATTGTTTAAATGGATACTGTTTTTTTTTAATATATTTTTGATGGTTTTAAATTTTGTATACTTAAATGTTCACTGTTTTTAACTTTTGTAAACTGCCCAGAAAGCTTCGGCTATGGGGCGGAATATAAATGTAATAAATAAATAAATAAATAAATAAATAATGAGCTTCCATGGCCGAAGAGGGATTAGAACCTGGATCTCCCAATTCCCAGTCCAACACTAACCACTGCACCACACTCCTCTCCTTCTGCTTATAAGCCATAGCTTTTCAAAACGGCTCAAGTTGGCAACAACATTTCACCTAAAGCAAAATTAGAAGCAATTTTCTAGCAAAACCTCAGATGGATCTGGAGGGGAGCTTAAAATGGCTGTATAAAATGATGGAAAATAATATATATATATATTTAATTTTAAAATAAAATAAAAATAGAAGAGGGTGCTTTTGTGTTTCACATCCCAATCTGCAGCCACTGTGACTCTATTTTTATATTTATGGCTTCATTCTGTCTTTTTGAGCCAGAATCATACCTTTGCTCTTTGATTCTGAAACCACACCTGGACAACTCGAACGCTGAGTCCGGTTTCAGCTGCTAGCGTCTCCCTAACCTGCAGGAGAAGCAAAAGGTTGAAATAGGTTATGCAGATGAAACTGAAGGTTGCTGCAATCCAATGAAATGCCCAGATTAGCTCTGGCAAACCTCTGGTCTAAAGAAAAGGGTCTGTGCTTTATGGGAGCGTAGAAGGCATGAGACTGGAGTTCAAGGCATCAAATAATGTGATATTTATTTATTTATTGTATCTCACTCCTCAGCCCCAAAAGCTTCCAGAATCCCAGGAAATATCTCTTTAAATGGGGATGTCGGGATTTGAATCTGGATCCTTCATTCATGCAAATCCTATACTCTGCCACTGAATCATGGCCAGTTTGTTACCATCGATCTAATGAAGCACCTGACTGAAACTCAGGGCGGATTCACCACCTGACATCGGAGCTCCCAGCCTCCACTGGTACATCTGAAACTGCCTCAGACCAAGCGAGGCCATTGGTTCTTCTCGCTCAGTATTGTCTGCTCTGGTTGGCAGCAGCATCTTGAGCCCTTCCAGGTGGAGCAGCCTCCTTGCAGGTGCTGAGGACTGAACAGCATGGAAAGCTATATGGGTTTAGCCAAAGAAAGTCCAGTTGGACATCATGAAGTTGTCTTAGGGCATGTCTACACCTCCCGGCGATCTGGGAGGGAGGGGGGAGGATCTCGCAATATGCTGATCGCGAGATCCTCCCCCTGCGTCCACACATGGCGCACGACGTCCAGGGAGGAAGGAGGACGTTGCGCCCGCCATTTTATTTAAAAAAAAGAAAAGGTCCAACTACGCCTTCCACCTCACCCCCGATGGCCCTGGACTCTTCCCATCTCGGCTCTTTCCCTCAGATGACCCCCGCTACTCGCGGGGAAGAGGAAAGAAGCTGGGCCTGCTGGCCACACCACCCGCGGTCCTCGGGATCATCCCAGGACTGCGGGGAAAAGCCGCAAATAAAGGGCATGGCAATATCTTGGGGAAATGGAGGGTTCTTCCCTCCCTGCTCCCAGGATCCCCTTTGCATCATGTGGACATACAGGGACGATCCCGGGACAATCCCCAGGGTATCACGCGGTATCAGAGCTGGACAGAGGGGGGCCCAGTGGGGCCAGTTGGCATGGTCCTATGATCTAAAGGGGGGGGGTACTCCAAATGCCCCTGGTAGAGGCAAAGGGGGATTATTTGGTAAAGATTTGTTACAAAGTAGCTCTGAATGTGAAGAAGTGATGTCTTATATACATCTTGAATTAAAATGCTTGCCATGACCTTTTTTATAAATCGTTCTAGTTCATATGGATTTAGAACAGATTAAAAAATACTTAATGAACAGTTTGAAGTGGGGCCTACATTTCCCATCTGGCCCGGGCCTATTACTAGCTTTGCCCGGCCCTGTGTGGTGTAGACATGCCTTTAGACTGTTGGTCTACCTAGCCTACTATAGTCCACTTGAACCTTCTCTGACCTGGTGCCCTCCAGATGCTTTGGACTACAACTCCCAGAATTCCTAACCATTGGCCGTGCAGTCTGATGGGAGTTGAAGCGGAAGGCAAGAGGTTGGAGAAGCGTGGTGATTGGCAGCAGCTCGCCTGGGTCCTTCCCTGCTCTGTGACCTGGCGTTGCTGGGGATGGACGCTGTAGTCAACGCATATGCTTTGCCACTGTATCAGGAGAGTGCAATGGCGTGGATTGTTAATGACCGCGTGTCAGCATTGGGAGGGGGTGTCCGCCTAAAGGCCTACCTTCCTGCAAGGCTTGGAAGATACTTCGAAAGAAGCTTTGAAAGCTCTTCTCTGCTGTGTCGTGAGTATCGTCCGTGGCCGCTTGGGTCTCCTCGGATCCTTCCCATCGTCACCACCTTTCCCTGGGTTTGCTTGTCCTTTGGTGGGTTTGACATCCCCGTCCTCATCATCACTTTTAACTGTTGGTGGATTAAACACACACACACACACACACCAATTCAATGTGTTAACCCTGCCATCAGAAGAACATAGGAAGATGCGAGATGACCACCAACTTGGATGGCTTTAAATTGGATATATTCCTG
The DNA here is from genome assembly GCF_023053635.1 of Elgaria multicarinata webbii. Lineage (NCBI taxonomy): Eukaryota > Metazoa > Chordata > Lepidosauria > Squamata > Anguidae > Elgaria > Elgaria multicarinata. The sequence continues at coordinate 14,371,257 of NC_086189.1, forward strand.
GAGTAGAAGGCTATCCATGGTTTCCCTCCATTCGGCACTGGTTAGGCCTCGTCTTGAGTACTGCGTCCAGTTCTGGGCACCACACTTCAAGAAGGAGGCAGACAAGCTGGAGGGGGTTCAGAGGAGGGCAAAAGGGATGATCAGGGGTCTGGAAACAAAGCCCTATGAGGAGAGACTGAAAGAACTGGTCATGTTTCGCCTGGAGAAGAGAAGATTGAGGGGAGACATGAGAGCACCCTTCAAGGACTTGATAGGTTGTCACACAAAGGAGGGCCAGGATTTCTTCTCGATCCTCCCAGAGTGCAGGACACAGACTTATGGGCTCAAGTGACAGGAAGCCAGATTCCAGCTGGACATCAGGAAAAACTTCGTGACTGTTAAGAGTAGTACGACAATGGAACCAATGACCTAGGGAAGTCATGGGCTCTCCCACACTAGAGGCCTTCAAGATGCATCTGGACAGCCATTGGTCCGGGATGCTTTGATGGGGATTCCTGCACTGAGCAGGGGGGTTAGACTCGATGGACTTATAGGCCCCTTCCAACTCTACTGTTCAATGATTCCATGATGGGATTTTTTTCCCTTGGAAAAAAGGAGGTCAAGGAGAGACATGACAGAGGTGTACAAAATTATGCATGGTATAAAGAATGTAGATAGGGAGACATTTTTCTCCCTCTCTCATAATACTAGAACTCAAAGGGGTCATCCCATGAAGCTGATGGGTGGGATATTCATATGAAAGGAAGAACTTCTTCACATAGTGAATTGTTAAACTATGGAATTGGCTACCACAAGATGTAGTGATGGTCACCTGGGATGGTTTTAAAAGAGGGTTGGAGAAATTCCTGGAGGAGAAGGCTATCAATGGCTAGTAGTCCTTATGGCTATGTGCTACCCCCAGTTTCAGAGGCAGTAAGCCTATGTACACCAGTTGTTGGGGAACATGGGTAGCAAGGTGTCCTGCTTGTGATTCCCTGGTCAACAGATTAATGCTGGACCAGATAAACACTTGTTCTGATCCAGCATGGCTCTTCTTACGTTCTTATGCTTCTGGGAAAGCTAAAAGTGTTTTTTCCCCCCCTCCAAAAATTGGAATCCAGACATAGACTGGTTCTAGGTGTGGAGGTTCCATAACGCCATAGACATTCACAGACCTCTCCTCTCCCTTGAATGTCTCTAGCCCTCTGTTAAAAGCATCTAAGCTGGCGGCCATCACCACTTCTTGTGGCAAGGAGTTCCAAAAGTTAATTCTGTGTTGCGTGGAGGAGTACTTTTTCTTCTGCCTTTCTGGAAAACTGCCCAGCCATTCCACTGGATGAATTAGGGGAGAGGGAGAAAAACATTATCCATTTTCTCTTAATTTCTTTCTGCTTAATTTTTATTATCTATTAATGCAGCCCACTTTCTACCCCCCCTCCTTTTTTTCTGTGGTGGGAGGGTGATAGGATGGTTTTGCTGGAGGTCTCTTTTCTTTAAAAATGACTTCTGGAAGAGTTACTCATGTCAGCTATAATTAAAACAAAACACACACTGTGAATTGAGTTCAGGGATGAAAAATGAGGTTGCCGTTGCTATTATTATTATTATTATTATTATTATTATTATTATTATTATTAGGCTACATCTTAAAAAAAGATAATCCCTCAGCATGTCCAGAGTTCTCTAATAGCTAGTGTGCCAGAAGATAATTATTGATGGTTTTGGAGTGAAAAGCCACGAGCCACATTCAGTCCAGATTAAAGAGGTCTCTTTCGATTGCTGTGGATCATAAATTTGGGCCGCAGACATCGATGTGGATGCAGATGTTATTTTAACCAGGAAAAAGAAATATATACACACACTCATAAACCTGTGGCATAGAAGCCAGGATTTCCCCATTACTAACCACTAATGCATGATCAGATCATAAGGTTATTTGGATTTCACTTGCCCTTGCAAGAACCAAGTCCTCAAATAAGCTTTCCTTCTCTCTCTCTCTCTCTCTCTCTCTCTCTCTCTCTCTCTCTCTCTCTCATGCTAACAAATAGAATTTGTGTTCAACAAACATGGTATCACATTCCTGGTTCCTTACTTGAAATCCCACCTCCACCCCATTCAGTGTTCGGGGATGTTCCTAGGTGACTTTTAAGAACACAAGAACATCAGAAGTGCCCTGCTGGATCAGACCAAGGGTCCATCTAGTCCAGCATTCTGTTCACACAGTGGACAACCAGCTGTCGGCCAGGGACCAACAAGGCAGGACATGGTGCAACAGCACCCTCCCACCCATGTTCCTCAGCAACTGGTGTATATAGGCTTACTGCCTCTGGTACTGAAGCCATCAGGATTGGTAGCCACTGATAGCCTTCTCCTCCAGGAATTGATCCAACCCCCTTTGAAAGCCATCCAAATTGGTGGCCATCACTACATCTTGTGGCAGCAAATTCCATAGTTCAACTATGCGCTGTGTGAAGAAGTCCTTCTTTTTAGTTTGGCTATTAGGTCATTGCCAAAATATCGTCTCTCCTTTCTGGCACCCCGCTCCCCTGGCTTGGGCTACGTGGGTCTCTCAAATTCCAGTTTTCCAGTCGACGCTAGGGTGACCCTATGAAAAGGAGGACAGGGCTCCTGTATCTTTAACCATTGTATTGAAAAGGGAATTTCAGCAGGTGTCATTTGTATATATGGGGAACCTGGGGAAATTTCGTCTTCATCACAACAGTTCAAGCTGCAGGTGCCCTGCCGTCTTTTAAATCTGGTCACTCTAGTATAGCTCCTGCAGCTTTAACTGTTGTGATGAAGAGGGAATTTCACCAGGTTCTCCATATACACAAATGACACCTGCTGAAATTCCCTTTTCTATGCAACCAGGGTCCCTTCTCCGCGAGCCCCTGCCAAAGGAAGTGAGGCAAGTGGCTACCAGGAGGATAAGGGCCTTCTCTGCTGTGGCACCCCGGCTGCGGAATGAGCTCCCTAAGGAGGTTCGCTTGGCACCTACACTACATTCTTTCAGATGCCATGTGAAGACCTCTTTATTCTCTCAGCATTTTCACAGTCTATACATTTAATTCTAACTTTGCTGTTTTAAATGTGTATTTTAAATTTATATTTCTGCACCGCTGCGGATTTTATCCTGGTTGGGCTTTTATATTGTATTTTATATTATGGTTTTATACTGCTTTTATACTTTGAATGTTTTTAATTTTGGTGAACCGCCCAGAGAGCTCCAGCTATTGGGCGGTATAGAAATGCAATGCAATCAATCAATCCATCCATCCATCAATTTTAAATGCACCTTTGCTGGTTGCTAAATTATAATCCGGTTGGGTTTGGGAGGGCTCACCTGAATCTGAGTCGTCGGGGCTGACGGAACTGAGCAAATCCTTCTCCTTTTCGTAGTCGCTCTTGCAGAGTAGCTGTCCTTCCTTCAGCACAAATTCGTCGCCTTTCCTTAGCTGCCGTTCGCAGACGCAGCAGCAGAAGCAGCTCAAGTGGTAGACGCATTCCAGGGCTCTCATCACAAATTCTGTCGGGGCAATTTTCTCCATGCATCCACTGCATTTCGCAGCAAACAATCTATTGGAAACAGAAGAGCCCAATTCAAGGTGCTGATTTAAACCTATAAAGCCTTACCCAGCTTGGGACTGCAACACCTGACGGAACGCCTCTCCCGACACGAACCTACCCATCCACTGTGCTCAACGTCTAAGGTCCTCCTCCGAGTGCCTCCTCCGAGGGATGCTCGGAGGATGGCAACAAGGGAGAGGGCCTTTTCAGTGGTGGCCCCCAATTATGGAATGATCTCCCCGGCGAGGCTCTCCTGGCGCCAACATTGTTATCTTTTCGGCACCAGGTCAAGACTTTTCTCTTCTCCCAGGCACTTAACAGCATATGCTGAGATGTTTTTTTTTAACTGACCCAAGAATAGTTGTTTTAAATGGATATTGCTATTATTATTATTATTATTATTATTATTATTATTATTATTATTATTTATATAGCACCATCAGTGTACATGGTGCTGTACAGAGTAAAACAATAAAATAGCAAAACCCTGCTGCATAGGCTTACATCCGAATAGAATCATAATAAAACAATAAGAAGGGGAAGAGAATGCACCGAACAGGCACAGGGTAGAGTAAAACTAACAGTATAAAAGTCAGATCAAAATCAGGTTTTAAAAGCTTTAGAAAAAAGAAAAGTTTTTAGCTGGGCTTTAAAAACTGCGATTGAACTTGTAGTTCTCAAATGTTCTGGAAGAGCGTTCCAGGCGTAAGGGGCAGCGGAAGAAAATGGACGAAGCCGAGCAAGGGAAGGACAGATCCTTGGGCATGTAAGAATCAAGGCATCTGAGGAGCGAAGAGCACGAGGAGGGCAATAGTGTGAGATGAGAGAGGAAAGATAGGAAGGAACTAGGCTGTGAAAAGCTTTTATAATACAAAACCCGCATCCATACTTATTCTATAACCTTTCCCGTTCCCTCTCCACGCTTGGTCAATTACATCAAATCCCAGCACTTAACATGCAAAACGGAATTATCTCATTAGCTGTGATGAGCGACAAAATATTTCAAGGAGATTGTTAGTTGTCTGGTTTTTTATGAGTCCCATAGATTTCTACAGGCTTCTGCAATGTTCACTGTTTTTAACTTTTGTAAACCGCCCAGAGAGCTTCGGATATGGGGCGGTATATAAATGTAATAAATAGATACATAAATAAAAAATGGGGAAAGGGCGAAATCATTAGATTGCAGCACAGAGGATCCTAGCAGTTCCTAGAATTGTAACAAATGTATGGATCGTATTCATATCTGGCATGGGCGGGGTGGGTGGGAAATCCATTTGAGTTGCATTTTTAGGTCAACGCACTGGATTCACATGTTCCAAACCAAAACACAGCTGCGCTTCGATATTCGCCCATTCCGAGTTTTGCAATGCACTTCACCAGTCAAAAATGGAGGGCACAAATGATCATCTAAGGGAAAAGTATGCACAGAAATGCCTATCTCTGCAAGGGGGGAGGGGAGAAAGTCCATCAGAACACAGTGTATTTGATAAACTTGGCTGCAATAAAGTGTATATTATGAGAACCGTGCATGGACGTTTAAAAAGAATTTGCAAAGTGATCCAGAATGAGCGAGGGGGCTGCCTCAGACAGCAGATGCTAGGAGGTGGCAGCGAGATGTTGGAAGACAGAGCTGTGTGCCATGTGGCCTGTGCCCCCTAAGTTAGTCTGCTGCCTTCAGGGGGCAGTGGGGGATGCTGTCGTATTACCAGTGTTGAAGCAAGATTCAAATGTCACTCCAGTCTGCTTTTATATATGCAGTGGAAGAGGCCACCATTGTGCCTTTTGTTCAGGCAGTGAAATGTCTTGGGCTGGCCAAGGGACACAGGTCAGAACCCCTTCCCGTCTGCCAAAGAAACCTCCAATACCAGAATTGCAATGTCAGGGGTGTGTGGAAGGGGAAAAGAGGTATGCGAGGTCCTCAGATACACCGCCCCCGCCAAACTAGCATAGCATAAGATCTATACCAGTTTTGGAGCACTATCTGCTCCTTTAACTCAAGTAGCAAAATGTCTTGGGATGGCCCTGCTGGTGCCATGAGCTGTCAGGGCTACAGACTGGAGCGGACCAGCAGCAGAGCAGAGTTTCTAGGGAGGGATGTTGGGGAAAATCCATTTGGGGTTGAAGCTTGCTGAGTTTCAGTTGGCTGTCCCCCTCTGGACTTCACTCCATTTTCCGCTCACTGGTCTGAGTTGGACTGCAGGATTTGGGCCAGTTCGCAGATTTTCTGTGTTTTTTTGTAATTAACACGAATTACGACTAGAAGTTGCGCGAATCTGCATCATTCGGGCGGGTGACGCGAATTCCGCCCTCCATCGCAACTTTGCGCAAATTTCAGCCGTCCTTTGCACAAATCTGTATTTGCACAAATTGTGGCCCCACTTACCCCACCCCCTGCAAAAAATAATAATAATTAAAAATAATGGGAAAAAGTCCCTGGAATTCAGGGAAAACCTGCAACTTGGCTCACAAATGCAAGCTGAGTTCGGCAGGCAGTGGAAATCTGCTAAGACTCAAAGGGCCAGACTTACAAGTGATGGACATCCCCTTTGCTAGGCTGTACAGTGGCTTTGCCTCCCCAGGTCAGCCTTTGGCTCACCCTGACCCGGATGGACTACAAAGTCTTCCAGGTCAGTCCGGAGCTTTCTGGTCAGTCTGATGACTCCTCAATCCTGGGTGTCATTCTGCCCCTGCCTAAGGCCCAGCACGGCCATCAAGGAAAGAAGAGGATGTTGGGAGGTTCCTCTTGCAGAAGCAGGTGGAGAAACCCACTTCTGGTCCTTTGCAACCATCCAAGCATGCCACATCCATTTGATGTGCAGTCCCATGGAGCAACTGGAAGTTCTTAAAGGGATTAAAAAGTGTGCACGGATTTCCACGGCTGCTCTCGCGGCTTCGGCTTCCTCAAACCCGCCGGGCTTTGCTCAATGGAGCTTGCCTCCTTGAACTCAAAAGGGGCGTGGAGAGGACAGGGCGCTTTTCAAAGGGCCTTCAAAAGCATCCGTGCGGGGGTGAAAGCATCTGCAGATGGGCGTCCATTCAGGCCATCGCCATGGACCGCGCTTCAGTGACATTCAATGGAGCGGAGGTAATGAGGGATGGAAGCAACCTGGCATTGGGCAAGAGGTGAAACATCTAGGGGAGGGAGGCCTTTTCAAATTAGGGGAGAAGGAGGGGGCGTCCTTGCTCCTGATAAACTTTCTCAGGTGTTTACAATTTCGGGGGCTGTTTAACTGGTGACTCCCAACATGCAAAAATAGGAATGCTTTAAACCACTAGTCCTCAGCCTTCTTGGACATGCAGGTCATCCTTACCCCCATGCTGGATGTCGAGACATAACCCAGCTGAACTTAAGTGCAGCTGAGGCCTTTGCTAGACCAGGCTATATCCTGGGCTGATACTTGGGATCGTCCCTGTGTGTCCAGATGACGCAAAGGGGATCCCGGGCTCAGGCAGAGATCGAACCCTCCGTGGCCCCGGGATATAGGCCTAGCTGAGCCTGAGACCGTGAGCATGTGGCCCGTTTCCATGGCTTTCCCATGGATTACTCATCGGGGGCAGGGTGGGGGGGAACGGGGAAATCAATTTTTCTTTTAAAAAATTCACAGTTCGTCGTTCGTGAGCTCCTGCACAGCCAGCCCTTTAAAACTAAAAAAATATGGCGGGTGCAACAGCTGTCTTCTTGAGCACGTTGCGCCTTGCGTGTAAACGAGGGCAACATCCCGCTATACTTCCATCGCTGGATCTCCCCTCCTTCAGTGCGGACTTACCGGTAGGTCTAGTAAAGGCCTGAGACCCATGATCCTAAGGAATACCTGGCACCAACGTGCGGAGAGGAAACTTTAAAGAGGACTTCGGGAAGTAAATTCATTTCAGTTCAAACTGGGGCTAAGAGAACTTGTTGCAGACAAGAAAGGACCATGGACCTTTGGCTTGGACCTTAGGCATCAATTGCCTTGGACCTCTGGCTTTTTATTTCTGAGATGGAGGGGGAATATTCCCCCCTTCCTTTAAATAGACACAGCAGTATTACTTTCTGGAAATGAGTGGGACAGCTCTATACAAGGAAGAGGATAACAAATTCAGCTTGAACAAGTACTCTAATCTATCTTTCTTCCTTTAAAAAAAAAAGACACCAAAACACACAACAGGAAACTGAACTTGACAAATGACCTGAGTTTGATATCTCTTGATCAAAACCACAGCTCATTAAATGGCTTAGCATATAAACCTGTTCAGGGCTTGGAATAGAAGCTTAGCAGATCACTGCCTGTACAGGATGGTTTTTTTCCAACTCAAGCAATAAATCTGAAGAGAGAGAAGAGTATGATCGTGCCTTTTTGATCAGGGACAAAAGCCCCCCCCCATGGATTACACACACACACACACGCTTATAAGAATGGCCTGACTGGATTAGACCAATTACTGAGTGCCAAAATTGAAAAGTAAATGACACGCAGTGCATCGATTGCTTCAGAAATGCAATATGGTCCCCTTTTGTAAACTATGTTAAAGATTCTACATAACTAATTTCTCCTTTACCATTGCTACTATTCAATGAGGTTGAAACTGGATCGGGAAAGATAGATATATAAAATGGATTAGATAATGCTTTACTGTTAAAACCTTTTGGTATTTTAAAGACTGTAATCATGCTTTGTAGAAACAACTGTAAATATATTTTTTATCTTTATTATCTTGTAATAAAATATTAAATAAATAAATTAATTAAAAATTAAAAAAGGAAATGCAGGTGGTGCCTGCTCATTCAAAAAGCAATAACTCCCCACCACATAGAAAACTAGCAAGGCAGGGAGAAGGCAAAGCCTGACATCTTACTAGCTTTCCACCAACAGGGAGTTGTTTTTTTGACATAGGGAATGTTCAAATCAGATAACCCTTCCCCGCATCCTCGCATTCTGAGTAATCCAGTCCTAAGAGGGCTGTGCCACATTATATTTCTGAATATGCAATTCAGCTTCTGGCTTCAACTCAACGGGGCTCATCTGTTGAGAATAGTGGCTTGTCAAACATTTTTGGAAAGTTGCTAGTTGAGAGCTGCAGTTCTTTGTACAACAACAGCAAGATACACTGCCAGCTGGAAGTGGAGGTTCCGTTTCGCATTCATGACTAATAGAATCATAGAATAGTAGAGTTGGAAGGGGCCTATAAGGCCATCCAGTCCAACCTCCCGCTCAGTGCAGGAATCCACCCTAAAGCATCCCTGACAGATAGCTGTCCAGGGAACAGTATGGTTGAACTACAGATAGATCTAACTAGACCCACCCCTTGTATGACTCAGCGAAGTAAAGGGTGGCTAGGGTATCCCATCCACCTCACCTCACTCTGCTCCAAAATAAGGCAGAATATGACATTTTGTGGCTTGAATGTTTCAATGTTGCTCATATTTCTGTGTTGTGATCAAGTGTCCCACATGTACATGATCACTCAGGGAGCGTAGAATAATAGAATTAGAAGAGAACTTGGAAGTCATCAAGTCCAACCTGTGGCCAGAGGAGGCTGGTGGCTCCGATGTTGGAGCTACCAGCCTCTGCTGCCTGCTGCTCAATGCAGGCTCTGCAGTGCAGGATGCAACCACAGACCGCTATCCAGCTCTGCTAAAAAATATCTCTGGCGAAAGAGATCTCATTGCTTCCTAAGGTAGGCTGTTCCACCACGCCACCAGACAGCTCTCGCTGTTAGGAAGTTCCTCCTTGGTTCTTGTCCTGGGGCAACTGAGAGTCAGGCCTTTGTGAGTGAAGGAACCATTACCGATCAACTCCCGCGTGCCAAAGGCATTGGGCATCCCCCAATGTCCAGTGACACACAACGCTGCGGTCATTACATCCTGGACAAAAAAAGCCCATTCACATGTTTGGCAGAGTCTCCATGTGTTGTGCAATGAAACAATGTTAGCCTGTTATTATTATTTTTTTACAAAAGGTGACTCCCTTTTACATCCCACCTCTGGAGAGGTTTTGACCAAGATAACGTGGATCTTGACAGGAGAAACATTCCTCACTTCCATACAGAATGTATAAAGTTATGAATGGTGTGGAGAAAGTCAATTGAGAAAATTCTCTCTCTCTCTCTCTCTCTTTCTCTCTCTCTCTCTCTCTCTCTTTCTATCTCTTTCTCTCTCTCTTTCTTTCTCTCTCTCCCTCCCTCCCTCCTGGATACTTCAGATCATCCAATGAAATTGATTGGCCAGCGATTCAGGACAGGCATAAGGAACCCCGTCTTCACACAACCCATAACTCAAGTGGAACTCACGGCCACAAAACCCAGGAGTGGCTATAGATGGATTCATGGGGGAGGAGGACAAATCTGTCCATCATGACCAGCCATGGCAGCAAAATGGAGCCTCCACATTCAGAGGAAGTGCACCTGCTGGGAGTGTCCACTGCTGAAGACAAATAGCCGGGGAGGGCTGTTGGCCTTCACACCCTGCTTCTTGGCTCCCCAGAGGTACCTGGCTTGCTGCTTACAGAGACAGGATGCTCAGCTAGGTAGACCTTTGGCTCTTCACCTTAAAGCCATTCATAGGCCATGATGTTCACCGGCCTTCTCCAGCCTGGTGCCCTCCAGAGGGGTTTGACGACAGCTTCCAACGTCTGCAGACAACACGTGCAGTAGCCATGCTTTCTGGAGATGATGGGTGTGTGTGTAGCCCACCCATCTGGGAGGGGTGCCAGTTTGGCAAAGGCTGATGTCTGCTCTGCCCTTGCAAGCACTTATTCTTCCCCATCCTAAATCGTAAAAGGAAGATCAGCAATGGTGGAAGTGGCTGCAGGAATACAAGGTGCTTTTGGAGGTTCCTAGGAAGTCTGACAGCCCGAGTGGTCTTCTTCGCCACGTGCACAGCAGCAGCTGAAACGCGGCCGTTGCGTTTTCCTGTGCCATCTGGCGTTTTGTACGGGGCGGCTGATTTATTACCTCTCGGGTTGTTATCTTGCTTTTAAATCCGACCCTACTCCGCCTCCCTCAAATCACCGTTCTGCACTGTTTGCTCTTATAATAATGTCCTAACAACCTAACCTTTACCTTTTCAATCGCCTCGCCCGGGTCTTTAATTTCCTCCTGTTTGTGAGGCAAATAGATTGTAATGGTTTTCTTATAACTCATTTACTGCGGCGGGCCGAGATAACCGCCATGCGGAGCCGGGGTTTGCCGTTCGCATTAAGCGCGGTTCAAGAGCTTCGCTACACAAGACGGAGCCATAAAGAGGGCTGATTCAACGCACCGGGCCCGTTCTGCTAGCCTTGGCACGCCGATAACGGAAAGGACGATATTAAACCCGGTTTAATTTGCGCTTGGTTCGCCCACCGATGCAAGATGTCAAAGCATCCGGGATTTTAAATCATGTTTCCTCTGCTGGCTAATTATTATGTTTTACAACGTTGACCAAACAAACATTTAGCAAATCGATGCAGCTTTACAAGAAACACACAAACACACATATTATGGGAAGACAGAGGTTAATGGTAGGGCTAGCACCTATGGTAGGGTGACCCTATGAAAAGGAGGACAGGGCTCCTGTATCTTTAACAGTTGTATTGAAAAGGGAATTTCAGCTGGTGTCCTTTGTATGTATGGAGAACCTGGTGAAATTCCCTCTTCATCGCAACAGTTGAAGCTGCAGGAGCCCTGCCCTCTTTTGTATCTGGCCACTCTAGTATAGCTCCTGCAGCTTTAACTGCTGTGATGAGGAGGGAATTTCACTAGTTTCTCCATATATACAAATGACACCTGATGAAATTCCCTTTTTTATGCAACTGTTAAAGATACAGGAGCCCTGTCCTCCTTTTCATAGGGTCACCCTAACCTATGGTCGACATGGTTGGGTCTGTGAGAAGGGCCCACTATCCAGTAGGGGGTCCGCCGACAAACTCCCCTCTTTTTTCCCCCACTATTGCAACGTGCTTGTTCACCCTCCTTACACTCCGGCCCAAAGGGACGGAGCGAGAAAACAGCAGAAGTAGTGAGAAGGAGGCACAGTAGCTGGAGCTGATAGCAACGATAAAGAAGAACAGCAACAGCAGCAGCTGGCGATAATCATAGAATCATAGAATAGCAGAGTTGGAAGGGGCCTATAAGGCCATCTAGTCCAACCCCTGCTCAATGCAGGAATCCACCCTAAAGCATCCCTGACAGATGATTGTCCAGCTGCCTCTTGAAAGCCTCTAGTGTGGGAGAGCCCACCACCTCCCTTGGTAACTGGTTCCATTGTTGTATTGCTCTAACAGTCAGGAAGTTTTTCCTGATGTCCAGCTGGAATCTGGCTTCCTGTCACTTGGGCCCATTATTCCATGTCCTGCATTCTGGGAGGATCGGGAAGAGATCCTGTCCCTCCTCTGTGTGACCACATTTCAAGTATTTGAAGAGTGCTGTCATGTCTCCCCTCCATCTTCTCTTCTCCAGGCTAAACATGCCCAGTTGTTTCAGCCTCTCCTCATAGGGCTTTGTTTCCAGACCCCTGATCATCCTGGTTTCCCTCCTCTGAACATGCTCCAGCTTGTCTGCTTAATGGGTGTGTGTGAAGAGGTAGACCCACTGAGGGAGGGGTACCACTGAGAGTGCTTACCCTAAGAGCCCTCCAAAATTTGGACCTGGCTCTGGTTAATGGCCACTGCTTCTAGAGCGTCACATCTTTTGGATTGGAGGCACACTGCCCCTCTTACCCCCTGACGACATGAACAGAGCTCGGATGGATCCTTGTAAAAGTCTGGCCTCCTGCTTCTCACCCCGGATGACTTGGGGATGCCCACAAGCAGAGCTCAGAGGCCACCAGCCCCTCCCACCATTGCTCCCCTGAAATGGGTGTTCAGAGGTAGACTGCATCAGAACCTGGAGTCTCCACTTAGCCACCCCATAACGACTAATAGCCATTGCAAAATGGCCTTCCATGGACTTGTCTAATGACCCCTCCAAGACATCTAAGCTAGCGGCCATCAGCACATCATGTAGAAATGAATTCTGTGGGAAGAAGGGAACTGACGTTAAAGGCAGGGCTCCGCCCAGGTTTTGGAGATCCCCTTGCCCCACAAACCTTCTGCTGGTCGCCTGACTCTCTGGGGAGCATTTTTAGGGGGCTGGAGAGGCTGTCATGGGAAACAGGGCAGGGACGTCTACTCTATCAAAACAGTCGATCCAGTATAAATCTAGATCGACCCTTTATCTTAAAATAGACCTGGAGTGGGAAGCCCTTAAAAAAGTGGACAGCCTTCCCCAACCTGGTGGACTACAACTCCCATCGTCCCAGACCATATTTATTTATTTGGTTGAAGTGCTTTTTAAATGTTGCTTCTCAGCCAAAAAGGCTCCCGGAGTGGCTTACATACAATTAAACAAACTAGTCCCTACCCACAGGTTTACAATCTAAAAAGATGTGACACACAAGGAGAAGGCGGTGGGGAGGGAAGAGGGGGGATTCCACCCCACCCCCCAATCAGGGCTGATGAAAAGGCCCTGCTCTCCCTCTCATCTCCCTCAGCACAGTCTGCTGGGACTGATGGTGGCTGGGACAGATGTAGACCAGAACATCTGGGGGAGCGCCAGGTTGGGGGGGGGGCTGAAACAGAGAATGCCTTTGAAAAGAGGACTGCCCTCTGCAAAGTAGGGCACATGGCCACCCTGTTTTATAGGGAAGGGAAGGATGAGAACAAAAGCTACTTTCCTGGATTTAAGATTTCCCTCTGTTAGGGGTGAGGAAGGAGAGGTTTTGCCCTGTGGAGGCTGGTGACTCAGAGCTATCCAAGGTGTGATGTCAGTGGGGTGGTGAATCCGCTCCGGGTTTTAGCCAGAACCAGTCAGAACTCGAAAGGAACTCTCCAGGGTGCTTGGATAGCTCCATTCGAGCTCTGACTGAAACCTGGAGCGGATTCACCACCCCACTGACATTGGAGCCAGCCACCTTCACCGGCTGCACCAACAGCTGGACGGAAGAGGTGGCGTTTGAACTGGCCTAAGATGCAACAGCTCAGTTGTCCTTCTCCGACTTGCTCTTTGGAAGAGGATCGTCGGGAATCCACAACCCGCCCCACTCCCACAGACGGCATGGGGCAGCCTGAGGAACTCCATCACAGGATTGCCTCACCTGAAGCCCTCCCTAAACATACTGTCTTGATCTTTGACTCTTCCATCATCCTGGGGCTCTTGAGAGCACCCGCAGTAGAGAACCCAGTGAAGGACTCTGAGTTGGGTTCTAGAAGGCCCTTCCGCATGGTGTCTGCTCAGCAGCAAGGATCTACTTAGGAGGAGGGGAAGTCCCAGCTGCAGTCAATGAGGAAACAGACTGAGCTGCAATCGCTCAACCAGGAAGAGAGCAAGCTGACGGCACGGATCTAATCCCCGCGTCTCTTCCCAGGCCTTGGTTGGATTCCCAGCTGCCCTTGAGCCCTTTGCTGCAGCTGGGAGGATCAGCGAGGAAGGAAGAGCGGAGTTTTCAGAAGAGCTCAGCATACTTGAATTGGAGCAGGCAAAGGGCAGGGACGGAGAAAGCCTCAGCGGTGCAGTGGACCGTTGACCCACTTTGAACACCAAGGTCTCAGGTCTGCGGGCATCTCAAGCTGAAAGGATCAGGGGTGATGGGGCAGGGCCTTCTCTGTGCAAGCCCCTGGAAAACAAGCCCCATTCCAGTGGCTGGCAAGGCTGAAGGCAAACTGGAAGGGCCTACCTACCCCAAATACCAAGCATCTTTTCCACCCAAACCTTTTCCTGCCAGCCTCAAAGCTTTGGGAGAAAAAGCTTTCGGGGTGGTGGAAAAACAACACAAAAGCTAGGAGATGACCCAATGACCAGCGGTTGGGGAAAGGAGGTTAGGGGAAGGAGGTGTAGCCAGCCAAAGACATTTTGCTGCCTAGGGTAAAAAACAAGATGGCACCCTCTCCCGTTCCATGTACCAAAGCCAACTGGACTGTTTCTTCAACACTGACGATGGAAAAGCATTCTCCACTGCAGGTTAGCTTAGAGGACACGAGGTAGGCCGCTTGGCACTCAGCTCTCTTCTCCAACAGCTGGCTGTCGCCTCCTGGACTCTGCCGCCTGAGGCAATTGCCTCACTTTGCCTTATGGTAGGGGCGGCCCTGTGTAGCCCCCAGGGAACCCTGGAGGGCTAAAATGGAAGTCCCGGGCCTGTGGTTCTCCACCCAGCTTCTTGTGCTCCTACTGCTTGAGAAACCAGCCACTGTACTACCAAGGAGAAGGCAAGGTGTTGTGTGTGTATAGTCAGCTGATCTCCACATAGTGAGCTTTACTCCGACATCAGGAAAAACCTGGTAGGATCCTGTTGCCTGGCTCTAAAGGGACGATGATGATGATGATCAAAGCCCTATGAGGAGAGACTGAAAGAACTGGGCATGTTTAGCCTGGAGAAGAGAAGATTGAGGGGAGACATGAGAGCACTCTTCAAAGACTTGAAAGGTTGTCACACAGAGGAGGGCCAGGATCTCTTCTCAATCCTCCCAGAGTGCAGGACATGGAATAACGGGCTCAAGTTAAAGGAAGCCAGATTCCAGCTGGACATCAGGAAAAACTTCCTGACTGTTAGAGCAGTGCGACAATGGAATCAGTTACCTAGGGAGGTTGTGGGCTCTCCCACACTAGAGGCCTTCAAGAGGCAGCTGGACAAGCATCTGTCGGGGATGCTTTAGGGTGGATTCCTGCATTGAGCAGGAGGTTGGACTCGATGGCCTTGTAGGCCCCTTCGAACTCTGCAATTCTATGATTCTATGATGATGATGATGATGATGATGATGATGATGATAATAAAAATCCTATCAAATGAGTTTGGAGTTCCTTTTGGAGAGCGGCAAATGACGAAAGGGTTGCATCCTCCGCTTAATTTTCAATCCCTAATTGACAGTGGCCCGCTCCATCACTGTCGCCCATGTCAATCCGCCGGCCACGCTCCCTCCCGGCGCTTTGATGGGAGAATTTATGAGGAATCAAATTATTGCCGCGAGAAGAGAATTAAAACGATCCTTCATTTACAAAGCTCCCAAGATTGCCTTGTCGTGCTCCACCTCTGGGATTCTCAACCGCCTCACCGCCCTCCCGCAACGCCCATTGCTCTTTACAAGCACGGCAATGGCACACTACAGATTATGGCTGCAATTTTCTTCTAATCTGCTCTGGAGCCGAGAAACTATTATAGAGAGAGAGATTAAAAAAAGTTAAGGGCGCCGGCTGAATGCATTAAAAAAAATTAAAAAAATGCGGCAGCAGCAATTAAACAGCCTAATGGATTAACGAGCGGCAATTATTTGGGGGAGAACGGTAGTTTGCAGCTAAACTTTGGAAGCAGATGTGGACAAAGGCTGTACAAGTTGGGAATGTTCAAGTGGCTTCCACAGCCGTGGAGAACATGTTGCAACGGTCACGGGAACGTCAGACGGAATGAGGTGCTTTATACATCTCCCTCCTCCTCACATGTAGAAACTTCTCACGCTTGGCAAAACGGATTACACCTTCCTGTTGAATCAGAACTATATAGTATGGGTGAAATTCGCAATTCCTGTGACTACACTCAGCTGGCCTTCATTCACTCGCTCAAGGATTTAAGGGCCTTATTGTCATGTCTAACCTCACTGCCCCTGTTTTGGGAGAAGATGTTTCAGGTAATCAATCAGAATCAGATTCGGACTTAGAGGAGGCAGCGCCAGACACCAGCCAGCCTGTACCAGTGGGGGAGGAAGCTCTCACGGGCGATTCCCCAGCTGGGAGTCAGCCCTCTCCACAGCTTATTTCCTCAAGGCCAAATCCTACACACTCGGTGGAAAGTGAGCCTTCTTCCAGAGGAGAGCGTCCCGACAAGCTAGCTGATGCTAGGGTCTGCTGGAAGCTGACATGCACGGCGCGGAAGGAAGGCGTGAGAAAGTCAGTTAGATTACGCCAGAACCGGCCTCCGCACCAGGCGCTCTAAAGTTACAGGCGTTTGAGAAGTGGCTTCCTATTCTTCTTGAACAGACAACTGTCTTGCTTAGTTTGCATAGTTTTTGCCTAGGGGGACGTTTCCAAGAGGTTAGACTCTATTCAGGTAGAAGAGACATTTGTTGCCATTTAAAAGATCAGCCATTGATCTTTTAAAATGATTATCTAACACAGAGTGAGCTGGTTCACATGACACGACAGCCCACCATGGGTTAATTTAGCTGTAGGGGCTCTTGTATTGCAATGGGAGCCTATGGACGCCATTTTTGCATGGTGCCCACCTTGCCATGGGTTGTCATGTCATGCAAACCCAGGTGGCAAGGGTTAATGAGGGTTAGTCAACCCTCAAATAACCCTATAAGCCATGGTTGTGCAAACCATAAGCGATGTGAATTGCCTGTGGGATTACACAGTTTTTAAGCAAAGACTGCCCACCTCTTCCTGCAGGGTTAGAATGGGGGAGGCAAAGGCGGAGATGAGATTTTAGGTGCAGGAAATTATATTATGGAGGGGAAGGAGATTTAGCAGGGTTCGAAGGCCCGCACTTAGATATCATTGAGATTCAATGGCAAAAGCAGCAGTGAATTTTAAGGCTATTTGCGGGTTGTTTTAATGTTGCAAGATTCCTTGTGTACCTATGAGAATGAAGAGTCTCTGTATGAAATGCAAGGCCCTTTGCTGCCTTCGACACAAAGATATGAAGATTCAGAATTGCTCACAGCACCTGACATCACACTGGAGAACAGACTGTGTCCAATACATCTTAAGACATTGGTTGGGGTGGGGTGGGTAGGGGATCATGTTCTCACTGGTCTACTCTTCTGTTGCCCCAACTGAAAGCGGTTTGTTATGCAAATGAAGGAAAATTCCTGGGGAGGGGTTGAAAAGGGTGCAATGGAAGCACCTAACCCTCAGTCTATAACAACTTACCTATAACTGCTATAAATACTTAGTATAGGCCTTGGTTTTCTGCAGCCTGAATGGAGATGTGAAGGCTTGGAAAAAGCCCCAGAAAAGAATGTGTGCATGTGTGTGTGTGTGTGTGGATCAGGTGGGGGAAAAAATCAAATTCTATGCATATAAATTTGCATAGCCAAATTTGATGCAAATCGGTGCCCTCTCTTTTGGCAACGCCTGGGTCAGTATTGAGCGCCCCTCCCCCTCCCGTGTGCATCGTTGACAAAGTTTCTACATACTGGTACTTTCGTGTAGGAAAGAACATGCAATTGTACCATGATTGCATGCAGACATTTGCAAATGCTTTTATGCATTTGTTTTGCTGCACACAGCCCGCAGGAAGCTGGAGCCAAATTCAAGGGTGAGATCATGACCCATTTTTAAAACAATCATTTCCATTTGCATCCCCTCCGCAGTGCGTCAAGCACATTGTAGAGATCAAGTCAAGACCAGCAGAACTGCATCATGACAGCACCATGTACATTGACGGTGCTATATAACTAATAATAATAATAATAATAATAATAATAATAATGTGCCTTTGGTTTGGTTTCTGGGTCAGAGCCAGCCCAAGACATTTTGCTTCACGGGGCAGAGAAGGAAGCATAGTAGAATCATAGAATCATAGTGTTGGAAGGGGCCTATAAGGCCATCCAGTCCAACCCCCTGCTCAATGCAGGAATCCACCCTAAAGCATACCTGACAGATGGTTGTCCAGCTGCCTCTTGAAGGCCAGTCATGTTATTCTGGCAACTGAGCAAGAAAATCCCATAAGCACCTTTCCTTGTCAGTAAAAAATCAAAATAATAATAATAATAATAATAATAATAATAATAACAATAACCATCAGTGTCTTGCCTTTCCAGGCCACCTAGAATTAGCCACGTGAGGTGGCCAACTCTCTCTGCCTAACAGTAGAGCCAGCCTTTAAATGACATGATATACACATTGTCTTATGCATGCAGCTTGGGTATTGTTTCCAGTGCAAAATGAGTGATACGCCTTAACTTCCCATCGAAATCTCTCCCATAGATTTTGGCCTTCTCAGCTACCAGATCTCACTTCCAAAGTGGAACCGGAGCACAACAGAATCCTCTGTTCTTCCACAGTGTCCCAAAGCTATTTGATCTTCTTTGTTTCCCTCTCTCTGCTTCTGGACGACCCCATTTTCTCAATGCAAAAGTGCATACTAATGAAACAATGTACACGAGAGAGAGAGAGAGAAAGAGAGAGAGAGAGAGAGAGAGAGAGAGAGAGAGAGAATCGGTATGTGTGCTTGTTCATCATGTCTACTCATCACAATCTCAGTTGTGGTCGTACATAAGAAACTGGTTTAAACTAGGCCCACAACTTTTCTTGGTTTAACACAGAGGAGATCTGTGTGGGCAGACCTAGGGTACATCTACACCAAGCAGGATATTCCACTATGAAAGCGGTATATAAAAGGCAGGAGCCACACTACTGCTTTATAGCGGTGTTGAAGTGCGCTGACAATTGTTGGGGCCCATTGACACACACCATATACCGCTTTCATACCACTATATCCTGCTTGGTGTGGCTCCTGCCTTTTATATACCGCTTTCATAGCACAATATCCTGGTTGGTGTAGATGAGCCCCTAGTTAATCTTAGGTACTAAGAGTGAGTGTAACCTGACTTGAATTCAGACATAGAATGATAGCTGTCTCCACTTCTCTGGCCTGAAGAGTGTTGAAGAGTGCCCTCCTAGGACCTGGTCCCCCGTCTCTTAATGTGTCATCAGTTCAGGTCCCTACCCGGTTCTTTTCCCTGTCCCAGGTCCAATGACCTAAGACGGCAAGTAGGCAAGACTGAGCCTTTTTTCTGGTTTACCTTTTAACGCGAACTTACCTAGTTTCGCACTTTCAAAGAAATGCCTGAACTGAAACTCAGTTATCCTTCAAAGTGGGTACTTCCCCAAATTCTACAATGGAGTTCTCCAATGAAAAGCATGTGTACAAAGCCGCGTATGTTCAGGAGGAGTGCACACACACAAAAATGTGAAAAGGGGGGGGGATATAAAAGTAATGAATAAATAAAGGAACTAAAAATTGCATCAACGTGTGGAACCCTAATTCCAGAAATTTAGAAATTAGCCTAGCTGAAGCAGGGCTGAGGAAATGTGAAACACAGGGCAGAATGAATTCAAGGAATAATAAGGAAATAAAACAGGGGGGATACTTTCATTCCTAAACACAACAGATTGGATCCGGATCAAGTCAGTTAACCTTAGGTGCCATCGAAATCAATAGGAATGAAGTTAAGCCATACCTAACTTCTCCAGGATATCCATTTAAGCACGACCCAACAAGAGCAGAAAAGAGGACACCCATTTGCATAAAATTTGTATATTCTCTCTCTCTCTCTCTCTCTTACACACACACACACACACACACACACACTACATCTCACCATGGTGGGGAAAACCGTGGCCCAGGGTTAACTGTCAGGCAACTTTAAACCCTCTAGGCCAGATCTACACAAAGCAAGATATAAAATAGTATATGGAATGTGTCACGGACCCCAACAGTTATCAATACCATTATAAACTTTTATAAAGCAGTAGTGTAGATCCTGCCCTAATTTACCTTCTCAATGGTTCTTTCTCTTTCAACCTGATTCAGACTTGACAGCCCTTTGAGGGTTCCTTGAAATAGAGGACTGCCGTCTGTAAACCAAGAGATATGGCCACCCTAAACCTGTCCCGTTAATTTCAACAGAATCTAAGCGCATTTAACTTAGTCTGGATCCAGCCTAATGTACATAATATGTAGATCTGGGTGTTAGATTAAAGGAGCAAACCTATGCATGTTTAGATGGGAAAAGTCCCACCATTTTCCATCCATCCATTTGACTTTAGAAATTCTACCTCAGAAATTTTACCTCAGCATTTGAACTTTGACTGGCTTAGGATGCAATCCTATGCCTGTTCAGACAGAAAAAGTCTTGCAACTACCAGCATTCTCCAGCCAGCATGCCGTTTTTTCCTGTCTCAACAGGCACAGGATTGTCCCGTTGATTTCAACTCTCTAAATCTGCCTAAATCTGGAACCAACTCCAGCCTTTGAAGAACGGTGCAGCCACACAATTCCTCATTCCGCCCTATGGCAACCTAGTCTCGGTGCGGTTCTAATGGAATTAATAACTCTTTATCGTTTTTGTTTTGTCTTGAAGGACGGTGGGGTGGAGGTGACTTAGGGAAAGAATTTATAATAGGCCTTTCTTCTGAAATGGGAACATTAAGAAGACGGGTGGGGGCAGCACGGAAGAGATGGGGCCTGTATAAAACAAAATAACTTCATATGCCGGTTCGCCGAGACACCGTGCTGGAGTTTCTCATGCCCAGAGCCCATCAAGGAAGCCATTTAGTTGCTGATTTGCAAGGGAGAGATTCCTTCGTCCTGCGGTGTTAATGTCTTTCCAGTGGGGGGTCTCTATTGCCGAATTCCAAACTCATCAACACAATCTTTTATTAATAACCCCTCGAAAGGCTTTTGTGGCAGCGTTATTGCGGAAGACACGGAAAACTCCACGGTGTCATCCGTTATCTGGATGGCGAGGGGTGCAGGAGGGGCGGGGAGGAAAAACACAGGGAAATAAAACAAAAGCGGCGACGTTTTATAAACAGAATGTTTCATGGGTTACATCTCCTCGCTTTCTCTCCGTATAAAACAGTGGGGTGCAGGAAGGAGGCATTGGCAAAGATTTGCTGTTACAGGGGGAAATGCCATTTGCCTGGAAACTCCACCCACCCACCCCCTAGATTAGTTGCTGGGGAGAGAGAAGCATTCCTCTCTCTCTCTCTCTCTCTCTCTCCCCCTTCTCTCCCTCTCCCTCTCTCCTCTCTCCTCCCTCTCTCTCCTTCTCTCTCTCTCCCTCTCTCCCCCTCTCCCTCCCTCTCTCTCCTTCTCTCTCTCTCTCCCCCTCTCTCTCCCCTTCTCTCCCTCTCCCTCTCTCCTCTCTCCTCCCTCTCTCTCCTTCTCTCTCTCTCTCTCCCTCCCTCCCTCCCTCCTCTCCCTCTCCCCCTTCTCTCCCTCTCCCTCTCTCCTCTCTCCTCCCTCTCTCCTCCCTCTCTCCTCCCTCTCTCTCCTTCTCTCTCTCTCTCTCCCTCCCTCCCTCCTCTCCCTCTCCCCCTTCTCTCCCTCTCCCTCTCTCCTCCCTCTCTCCTTCTCCCTCCCTCCCTCCCTCCCTCTCTCTCCTTTTCTCTGTCTCCCCCTCTCCCCCTCCCTCCCTCCCTCTCCTTCTCTCTCTCTCTCTCTCTCTCCCCTCTTCCTCCCTCTCTCTCTCCTTCTCTCTCTCTCTCTCCCACCCTCCCCAACGGGTCCAGCAGTCAACTTCCCGTCTAGGTTCAGCCGGACTCATTTCACACGACACGGCAGGGATTTTGCAAAGGCACATGTTTAGGCAAAGGTTCGCTGCCTTTCGAGGGCCCGAGTTTGACCTGGGAAGTACGGATCGAAATCCTGCCTTTCACGGCCTTCCAGATGACTGCGTTAGTTCACACATGCGCACGTTGGTCGCTTAATGGCTGCCATGTCAAAGGATCGTCTGCATATGTGAAAGAGATATCACGCAATGACAAACGACAGAACGGTGCCCACTGTTCAGTCCCCAGCCTTGGCATGGCCGTGTGTCCGGTTTTACAGAAGACAGTCCTCTTTGTGAAGGGTGGTCTGAGTACATTCCTCTATTTGAAGGATTCCTCTGCCCACTCCTAAGAAGGGAAGGGAGGGCCTTCGAGTTGTCAAACACAGTTAGTCACTGAACGCTCAGCTCACCCGGTCACAATTTTCTTCACTGTATTGTATTTCTATTGACATCGTAGACATTCGTTCTACTTTGGCATCAACACTTCTAAATTATGTAAAATTTAGGCAAAATGGCACCCTCTTTTTGGTCTACTCTTTGGATGATGCATGACCTCTACTTTTTGGTGATGCGTAAGGGGTCACCCTAACAAGTTGGATAAAAGCCTGCCAGTCAAACCTGGTTCCTGTGCGAGTCAGGGCAGGGTGAGGCAAAATGAGGCGGCGGCAGCGGGGGAGGCGGAAGACAAATTGCTTAGATGCTCAGAAGCTTTCTCCTCAAATGTCAATTACTGGTGCCATGGGCCTTTCTTATCTGGTCTCTCTGCAGTCCCCTGCAATGCCTTTCTTTAGATGGTGGTGCACAGCCTTAGCTCACAAGGTGTCATGACATTGAAATTTTAGAACCATGACTGACTTTGGTTGTAGACAGTCACAGAAAACCAAAGGGTCTTTCTTGGTTCTATATACCATGTCTGAAAGCCATTGGGCAGGATTGGTGCTTGGGCAGGGGCCACAGCTGACTTTTTCCTGGGCCTCCACTTCAAGTGGTACCGGGTGGCTGAGCTTAGCTGCCATTTTAATTTCCCATGATGCCTTGGAGCGATGCTATATTGGGAGCATTATGAGAAATATGCTCCCGATATAGTATTGCGTCCAGTTCTGGGCACCACACTTCAAGAAGGACGCAGACAAACTGGAGCGTGTTCAGAGGAGGGCAACCAGGATGATCAGGGGTCTGGAAACAAAGGCCTATGAAGAGAGACTGAAAGAACTGGGCACGTTTAGCCTGGAGAAGATAAGATTGAGGGGAGACCTGAGAGCACTCTTCAAATACTTAAAAGGTTTTTTTGTTTGTTTATTTATTTCATTTCATTTCATTTCTATACCGCCCAATAGCTGAAGCTCTCTGGGCGGTTCACAAAAATTGTCACACAGAGGAGGGCCAGGATCTCTTCTCGATCCTCAGAGTGCAGGACACAGAATAACGGGCTCAAGTAAAAGGAAGCCAGATTCCAGCTGGACATCAGGAAAAACTTCCTGACTGTTAGAGCAGTACGACAATGGAATCAGTTACCTAGGGAGGATGTGGGCTCTCCCACACTAGAGGCCTTCAAGAGGCAGCTGGACAACCATCTGTTAGGGATGCTTTAGGGTGGATTCCTGCATTGAGCAGGGCGTTGGACTTGATGGCCTTATAGGATCCTTCCAACTCCACTATTCTATGATTCTATGAAATGAAAATGGCAGCTAGATCCAGACACCTAGTACTGCTATCTACTTTGCTCAGGGCCCCTCAGTCCTGGATCCAATCCTGATTCTGGGTTGCAGTTATTATATTTGTCTAGCATATATGGAATGAAAACCAGCTAAGATCTTTTTGCTTTTTAATTATGTAACCTGCTTCAGGTTGTGGGTGAAGTTCAGGGCTGGCTCTCCCATGAGGTGGGGTGAATCCCTTGCTTCAGGCAGTGGAGTGCGAGGGGTGGCAAATTACCTCCTCCCATCAGGAATACCCCAAACACTGTTCCGGAGAGCCCTGCAAGGAGGAAAATGGCAGAAGAGTGGAGCACAGGCGGCATATGTCCTGCCTCTGGTGATGGGACATCTTACCCCACCTCTGGCAAAGTTGGATCTTTCTTGGTTATCTAATATGCCAACTGCATTTCCTTACCATCCATCTCAACTCCTCTCCTGTTAAGATAGTAAAAGCTGCTAAAACAACATTTCAGCAGCCATCTCATGAGAACAACCACATCTATTGTGAGATTAAACCTTTCTATTAAAACATGGCAGATTTTTTTTTTAAAAAAAGGAAACTCTTTAGTGAGATGCACTCCGAGTGAAGAAGCCAGTGTAAGACTAGCTATGGCAGAGTAAATTAATATAGCATGAGAATTTGATTTCCAGCCAGAGGGAAAATAAACCCATGCACTGTTTTTGAAATCTAAAAACAACACCCATCAGTCCTATGGTTTCTAAGACAATTGTGGGTTTTGAGAGACAATAGCCCTCCTCGTGCGTGTAGAAATAAATGTGCAGAAAGGAAGATTCTCTTCGTCCCATCAAATTCTCTCTCTCCCTCCCTCTCAGCAGTGAGCAGACCTCAGGCTTGCAAAATTGACTTTGTTTTGTACTAGAATCTCAAGGCCCACCAACTGGAGCCTGGTGGAAAAGACGTACACTGAGAATTAAAGAATTCTAAACCCAGGAATGTGTTTTGAAGACCAGAACTGAACGGAGCTCACAGTTCTTACACACACACACACACACACACACACACACTCCTAGTTACCCCAAACTCTCTTCATTTCAGTAGTGTAGTTTAGGCCTGGGGAGGGGGGTCTTTTTATCCTGCTCTTGTTAAATTAGTGGGAGTCAGAAACTCTTTCCAATCTATTGCAAATTACCCAGAGATCTTCCAGTCAATCCTAGCTTTTGCCCATTCTTGAATACTAACATGTATTGGTTGAAGTTCCTGTATATACGAACCATTCCCTTGATAAATACCAGACGGGATAAATAGCAGGCAGGTTCTCTCCGTGCTGGCTGTGAGAGGGAGGGGGTGGGGAGCTCAGACCCATGGGTCCGAGGTCAGAACAGTTTCTCCGACCTTGGATCCAGAAATCCAAACTATTCTATGCCCCCAACTTTGTCTAGGGGGCGCACGATTGCTCTTCCCATGACATTAACTCAACGTTGGCCATACTGGTCAGTGTCGCTCACCGTGACCAACGAGAGGATCTATTTGTGCTAGCTGCTTCAGCCGTTGATAGTTGAGTAGAAAACTCATGATAGATCTCACATCCACACATCCCAAAACGTGGCACCCCACTGGGTTTCTTGCCCCTAAAGCTAACTCTGATGTTGAGTGTGAATCATACATCTCCACCCAGATGGGGCCTACATGCTGCTCAAAGATGGGGCCAGTGGGTGCAAACCTCCACACACACATTGACTGCTGGACGACGAGTGGGTGCAACCTCTCCACACATTGACTGCTGGACTGCCTTTCCCCACCTTCAGCTGATTCGCCCACTGCAACCCTACCTAGAGAAATCAGACCTCACCCCATTTACATGTGCCCTCATTGCATCCAGTTTAGACTATTGTAACCATGCCTTTAAAGACAGTTTGGAAGCTTCAGGCGGCCCAGATAACGCAGGGCCAAGCAACCAGGGTATATCACGTCTATATTGCACCAGCTTGTGTTGGTTACCTCTTTGTTTCTGGGCCCCATGTAAAGTGCTAGAAATGACCTTTAGAACCCTAAATGGTTTGGGACCAGGTAATCTGCAGGATTGCCTCACCCATAAGAACTTCCTTAGGCCCTGAGATCAGCCTTGGAGGCTGTGAAGATTTGAGCCCTGCAGATTTGAGCCCTTAGGCCTAGAGGCCTGGGATTTTCCGTTGGGATGTGGTATCGCTGAGAGCAGTAGTTCCATTTTTCTATTTAAGGTGCATTCCCTGGTTAAGTTTCATTTCCTCAAAGTGGGAACTTTGCTTTCTGTTTTGGGGGAAGACAATGTAAAACAGTGAGGCAGACCAAAGCCAACAGCAGATGAAAGCCAGAGAAGGTCTAGAGCTTACGAAAGTAGCAAAAAGAAGCAGCTTAGGGTAAAAATCTTGTATTTTTGCAACTTCTATTTTCTTTTAATGCCTTCGCGACCCTGTTCAGAAGACACACTAAGCCGCGGTGGTTAAGCATTTTGAGCTAAACATCATGGCTCAGCGTGTCATGTGAACCATGACTTAGCGTCTCGTGTGAACCACTCCTAACCATGGTGGCTACATAACCATGTTTTAAACATGCTCACTAACCATTTGCTGCAAAAGGATTAGCGGCCTAACCATGGCTTAGCGTGTTGTCTGAACAGACCCTGTATCATTCAGTTCTATTGACTAGATACCTTTAATTGTAATTTGCTTGTTTTACTTTACTAGTAAACTGTTGTGTTAAGTCACAAGTGTCTGGAGTGTCACTCACCCCACATCTACAGCCTAAACCCCACGTTATTGGGAATGAGAACGTAAAAAGAAGGAAGGTGGGACTCTTAAGAAGGCAAGAGATCCTTAAAGAGGTGCTCAAGGGGTCCAGGACATGGAAGAAACCCTGACAGAAGCCCTGTCCAGGGACCCACCCTCGAGTTCTATTAGATTGGTGGACATGAGATACATGGCCTTTTTGGTGGTGGCTCCATTATTTGTAGCATGGACCCTATTTTACCGGCTTTAGAACAGCCTCTGAAAACAACTTCTCCTCCTTCTCCTTGCCATCCCTAGGCTCCGCTTTGTCAGCCATCACCCGATAGTCAACAGCTTCCCTGTAGATCTTCACAGTTTCGGGAAGGGCAGAAACCCCTACATGTTTTCAGACGAGCCCTAAATCTGCACAGTGGCTGAGAGTCAACTTCTCTTCTTTAGGCGCCTTGACGATCCCCCTCCTTCCCCACAAAAAAGGAGAGGTGGGGCTGGATTCCTTCACAGGATGCCCTTCAGTGGGCAGAAGAAGTGAGCTCCTGTTAAGTCACAACCCTATGCTCAATTTCCAAAACATTTTGTTATTTTCTCCTTACACACACACACACACACTCGGGCAAATAAATTGCTCTTTTGTCGCTGTTTCGCCTTTCACTCAGCCTGTCAGCTCTTTTCTCCCCTCTCCTTTGGCCCTGGTATTTCCTCTCCCCCCCCTTTTTTTTTTGTCACATTGCATTATTTGGGTGTCTGTAATTCTTATTTGTCCGCACTCCCCTCTTCCTGTCGGCCATTGTCCCCTGCTTTCTAATCCCCAGTTTGAGTCTTCCTTCGGCCTTCGCTCACTCAATCCCTTGATTCTCTCTCCTTCCCCCCCCCCATTCTCTGTAGGGTTTGTGAGTGTGGGGTGACTCTCTGCTATAGCAACCCCACCTCCCTAGAGGGGGAAAAAAGTCACAACACATCTCTTAGGGGGGGAGAAAGGAATCTTTTCACAAGCTGGTTTGCAAAAGCAAATCTGCCTTGAAGGCACAAGGGGGATTAGCGTGGGCCGTGGGGGTGCGGACTTAACGCTACCCCCTTGTTCCGTCAGAGCCCCAGTCACTCAAAACCCCGCTGCTATGTACAATTAAACACACGGGATAAGAAGGGATTGCAAAAAGGTTTAATTCCACTTTAATATCTTTCCAAGTCGAGGGTTCAAAAAAAAAAAAAGGAAAAAAAAAGGGGGGGGAGCAATTTAACCCACGAATGTCCATCTGGCCATTTATAAAACAAAACAAAAACAAATAAGAGTGTTTGCCTTTCCGGAAAGGTCTTCTGGCCTGGTTGCTTCGGTGTACACCCTACTTTCTGACATAAAAATGGACATAGGAAGTGGCTCGAGGCCAAGCCAGACCATTGCTCTTCCTGCCTCAGTGGCTGTAGCTAGACCTAAGGGTTTATCCCAGGATCATCCTGGGTTCGTCCTTGCCTGAGTGCTGGATGCCCTGTGTGGCACTTAGATGAACAGGTTTGACCCCAGGACAATCGTGGGATAAACCTTAGGTCTAGCTACGGCCAGTGTTCCGTCCACCTCTTCCTTGAACTTCTGAGTTGAGGATACAGGGAATCAATCTTGAGGGCTTCTACATACAAAGTAAGCGTTCCACTGATGAACTGTGGTCTCTCCCCCCTTCATCACTGCCCTGGCTTTGTCCCACTTTTTAAATTATTATTTTGGGCATGTGCATTAGTGTGAATTGCTAGAGGCATCATCCTATAAGGTTCAGCTCTTTCCCCAGGAACCCATTTCAAATCCTCTGTGTAGGGGGCGGAGGCATCGCCTCTCTTAGCACACATGTGTGGGGTGTATTTTAATCTGGAGATATAAATTCTATTTATGTCCTCCTGGTATGTTGCTGCACCTGATGCAGCCATCAACCTCTTGGCAATCCATGGAGGATAACAGGTGAATGCTGTGTCAAAGAATTCAAGCGGACTTCCCCAACTGAGTGTCTTCTGGGTGTTTTGGACTACAACGCCCATCATTCCTCAACTTTGATCCTGGGGCTGTTGGGACTTGTAGTCCAGAACACCTGGAGGGCTCCATGCTGGAGGAATGCTAGCACACAGTATGCGATATACAGTAGGGTGACCATATGAAAAAGAGGACAGGGCTCCTGTACCTTCAATGCTTATATAGAAAAGGGAATTTCAGCAGGTGTCATTTTTCTGCATGTAGCACCTGGTGAAATTCCTTCTTCATCACAACAGTGAAAGCTGCAGGAGCCCTGTCCTCTTGACCACATACAAAAGAGGGCAGGGCTCCTGCAGCTTAAAGGGAAACTGAGAGACACCAAAATAGATATATTCATCCAAGCCTAATCCAGAACGCAAATATTGCTGAATGAGTTTAAGTTGCAGCTGTTCTGTAATAAGCTCAAGCATGTCCCGTTGTGAGATGGAAGAGTTTCACGCTGCCAAAAGAAGGCAAGAGCTGTGGTCGGTTTGCTAACACCCCTTTGCTACATGACAGTGCCGGGAACACTGTTGCGGTGTTAATGAATACAGCAAACGGCTGTTAGAGAGCATGGAAGATTTAGCCTTGGCGTAGACAGGGGGCAAGTTATGGTCATTGAGGTAAAAACAGAGGATTTCAGGCACACAAGAATGTCCCTCTCTCACCTGTCAAATGGTGGAGGCTTTGCCTCCTCTCATTCTGCCAGATGTGGAACTTATGAAAACCACACCACACCTATTCCCCCCCCCCTCTGGTTTGTCTCCGTGTTTTTTACCTCTGTTTCGTAAGCGCGCCAACATGGGTTTTTGCTTGTTGGCTCTTCCACTCCACCCCGCCCCTTTTCCTTCCTCCTCCAGTTCATTGGTTGCGGTACTCTGATGGGCATGGGCTCTCCCCACCCCCTTCGCTCTTGCTTTGTTATCTAGAGATGACTTTTAAGGTTTCATCTGGGCTCCGTTTCTGCAGGCAATGGAACACTAAAAAGTCCGTTCACCCAACTAACAAGTCCCTACGATGACGTGCTGGAGCAGGAGAACCACCCTGCTCTCCCCTTTCATCCACAAGACTCCATTAGCACACGCCCCCAACAAAAGAAAAAAGCAAGAGGGGGAAATAACCCAGACTTTCCCCGCACCAAAATAAAACGCAGCAAGGGGGGAAAGAGTAAGATGAGCGCAGGACAGGGACAACGTCATGTGAGTCCCGCGCTGCAAAATCGCATACCAGGCATGGCGAGGGGGCGATAAATCACTGGCGTGATGGAGCTCATAACCTCTCTGAACAACCTTTTTGTGGCAAAGGCAGAGACTGTCTTTATTCCCCCTGCCCCACTGCACTCCGAAGGAAAAAAAAAAAGCAAACATTCGTGACAAGATTAGGCCCTAGGCTTGAGCTGCTGGATTGGAGTGTACTTTTCCCCCTTCTCCAAATAGGAACAGGAGAAATGTGTGTCCAGTTCACATTTTAACGCTGGAAGTTAACGCAAGCTTACCTAATTTCACTTTTT
Source organism: Elgaria multicarinata webbii (assembly GCF_023053635.1). Classification (NCBI taxonomy): domain Eukaryota; kingdom Metazoa; phylum Chordata; class Lepidosauria; order Squamata; family Anguidae; genus Elgaria; species Elgaria multicarinata. The sequence continues at coordinate 14,400,996 of NC_086189.1, forward strand.
CAAACCACTGTGCGAATTGGAAACTCAATGATTTCTATTTCTCCACCTTTCGCAACGGAGTCCGCCAATTGAAAACACATGTACAAAAAAGCATATATTAGAGGACATGGTTTTATTTTTTTTAAAATGCATTCGTTATGTTAGGGAAATGGCTTGCAAAAAATGTGCAAACTCATGCAATCTTTTTTTTTTTAAAAAAAAAAAGCCGTGAGTTTGGGGTGAAGCAGACTTAAGACTGGAGAAACTCTCGAAGTCCAAGATAAACCAAACTTAAGAGTGGGTAACGGAGAGAAACCAAAACTGATAGATTTGTTCATCCCGACTTCCAAAAATGTTACTCTCTCTCTCTCTCTCTCTCTCTCTCTCTCTCTCATTCTTTGCAGACTCATGCATGCTGTAAATAGAACTTTCGGCCTCATCTACACCAAGCAGATATTCCACTATGAAAGTGGTATGAAAGTGGCATATAAAAGGCAGGAGCCACACTACGGCTTTATAGCGGTACTGTAGTGCACTGCAGGATCTACACTACTGCTTTAAATAATGGTACTGAAGTTCACTGGCAACTGTTGGGGCCCAGGACACATCTACACCAAGCAGGATATAGCACTATGAAAGCGGTCTATAAAAGGTAGGAGCCACACTACTGCTTTATACTGGTATTGAAGGGCACTGACGCTGTTGGAGCCCATTGACGCATACCATATACCGCTTTCATACCACTTTCATAACATTATATCCTGCTTGGTGTAGAGGTGTCCTGGGCCCCAACAGTTGTCAGTGCACTTCATTACCACTAAAAAGCAGTAGTGTAGATCCTGCAGTGCACTTCGATATCGCTATAAAGCAGCCGTGTGGCTCCTGCCTTTTATATACCGCTTTCATAGTGGAATATCCTGCATGGTGTACATGAGCCCTGGGACTTAAAACTGCAATGAGCAACCGCCAGGAGATGAGTTGAAAACAATTAGGGCTGGCTACCAGATTGAACATTTGTAGTGGAGAAATTGATAAGTTGATACATTGATTCAAGATGCCATTGCATGTTATCACAACACCTCCATATGAGTGACTTTGGGGGGCACTGAGGTTGAAGTCCTATTTTTTGGGGTGGAGAGAGAGAGAGAGAGAGATGTCCTTGGAGGGAGGAAGCCAGCCTTAGATGCCCCCTCTGAGCTCCCTGAAAACCTTCAAGGCCCTTATCTGTCCAATGTCAGTAGAGGGAAGAAGGGGTGAATTGGGATTCATATCATAGGCAGAGGTATTGCCTCCAGGTCCCAGAGACCATGTCAGAGAAGCAGTGAGTCTGCTTCGGATTTCAGTCAGAACTCTAAAGGAGCTCTCCAAAGCGTGGATACCTCCTTTAGAATTCTGACTGGTCTGGACCGAAACCTGGAGCAAATTCATCACCCTACTGACACTGGAACCACCAACCTTTACAGCCACAGACTCAGGAACTAGCAGCTAACTTACAATGACACTGACAGGGGCGGCCCTACCATTAGGCAGGGTGAGGCAGTTGCTTTAGGCGGCAGAAGTTGGGAGGTGGCAGGAGAGAGTTGTGCTCCCCGTGGCTTGCCCCTTCGCCCCCTAAGCTCTCTAGCTGCCTTCAGATGCAGTGGAGAAAGATGTCCCATCCCCTGTCTTGAAGTAAGCTTCATCTGCTAGTCCAGTTGGCTTTTGTACATGGGATGGGAGACGCCACCATCTTGTTCTTAGTATCAGGCAGCACCAGGACACTGGTGTTTGGAATTCCTTAATTCAGCTGATGGCTTTTGGTGGCTTTTAACTCTCAGCTTCAAGTTGAGCGAGACATTTGGGGGCCATGAGGTCTTCCTCAGCTTGGATTTCAATACGAAGAGATGAACTCCTTCCCTTCATGTCATCCCTTCATGGCTGCCATGGTGGTGATCATGATGGAGCACTCTCTCTTCCCCACTCTGTCTGGTACATGGAACAGATACGGCCACGACAGAGTTCCAGGTGCCAGGAGCCCTGGGACACAGAGTTTTCCCAGGGGCCCTGACATCCACACTCAGATATTCCCCCCTCCTGAGCCTTTTTTAAGGTTGCCCATCATTACTGGACCCATTCCAAATTGAGTAGAGGAAAGGTCACGAATCACTCAGTATTTGCAATTTAATTAGCAGGACCAAGCACTCATTCATCAAAGGCTAGCTGGTATTTTCCTGCTTAATGTCCCAAAGCCGTTAACACCTCCGTAGCCCCCTTGAGTGCCATTTTTCTTGGTAGAAAAGGCTGGGTACAAATCAAATAAATAAAAAGGCAAATGCTATTTTGGGCTGCATTAATAGAAGTATAGCTTCCAAATCGCTTGAGGTACTGGTTCCTCTCTATTCAGCCCTAGTTAGGACTCATCTAGAGTATTGCGTCCAGTTCTGGGCTCCACAATTCAAGAAGGACGCAGACAAGCTGGAGGGGGTTCAGAGGAGGGCAACCAGGATGATCAGGGGTCTGGAAACAAAGCCCTATGAAGAGAGACTGAAAGAACTGGTCATGTTTAGCCTGGAGAAGAGAAGATTAAGGGGAGACCTGATAGCACTCTTCAAATACTTAAAAGGTTGTCACATAGAGGAGGGCCAGGATCTCTTCTCGATCCTCCCAGAGTGCAGGACACGGAATAACGGGCTCAAGTTAAAGGAAGCCAGATTCCGGCTGGACATCAGGAAAAACTTCCTGACTGTTAGAGCAGTACGACAATGGAACCAGTTACCTAGGGAGGTAGTGGGCTCTCCCACACCAGAGGCCTTCAAGAGGCAGCTGGACAACCACCTGTCAGGGATGCTTTAAGGTGGATTCCTGCATGGAGCAGGGGATTGGACTCGATGGCTTTATAGGCCCCTTCCAACTCTACTACTCTATGATTCTATGAAATAAATAAAAACCAAGAGAGCCTCCAAAATGCAGCAAGTGCATGCCCCGAGCCCCACCAATTACAATGAACTAAAATTAAGAACATCTGAATATAAAAAGAACTGTGCTGGATCAGACCAAAGGCCTATATCTAGTCTGGTTCCCACGTAGTCAAGCACATGCTCCTTGGAAGCCCACAAGCAGGACATGAATCCAATTGTCATCATCATCGTCATCTATGCACCATCCCATAGCCGAAGCTCTTTTCTGGGTGGTTTACAAAGATTAAAACACGGAACATTAAAAACCGTCATATAAAATTTAAAAGCATAAAAACAGATTAGATAACATCCATTTAAAACAACTCTTCTGGGTCAGTTAAAAACTCAACATATGCTGTTAAATGCCTGGGAGAAGAGAAAAGTCTTGACCTGGTTCTGGAAAGATAACAATGTTGACGCCAGGCGAGCCTCTCATTCCATAATTGGGGGGCCAACACTGAAAAGGCCCCCTCCCCACTTGTGTACCCCAACTACTGGCATTCAGAGGCATGCAGTAATATATAACCATCATATCATCCGTCACCATATCCTCCACGCATTTGTCCATGCCTCTTTTAAATCCATTCAAGTTGTAAGCCATCACTACATTGTGCAGGAGCGAACTCCAGAGCGACACGCACGTGCTGTGCGAAGGAGGACTTTTTTTTTGTCTGCTCTGAACCTTCCACCACTCAACTTCATTGGACGACCCGGGTTCTAGAACGACGAGAGAGAGAGAGAAAATCTTCTTGCTATTTACTTTTGCCATGCCATGCATCATTTTATACACTGCTAGCATGTTCCCTTTTACTTTTTAGCTGAAGTGCTCCATCATATCCTTTCCTTCTAGGGGAGTTGCTCCAGCCCTGTGACAATTTTGATGGCCCTCTTCTGTACCTTGCATAGGGGAAGTTCATTACTTTAACAATGAAAGGGATTAAAGATTCCACCCCTAATTAAAATTCGACTTCGAAAATACTTCTTCAATTAGAAGAGGAAGAATTTACATATCCCAATCTGAAAATCAAGTCCTAGGAGGAAGAGCTGAAAGAGTTGGCTATGTTTAGCCTGGAGAAGAGAAGATTAAAGGGAGAGATTACCACTGCCTTCAAATACCTGAAGAGCTGTCACACAGAAGATGGAGCAGACGTGTTCTCTAGCTCTAATTGCAAGGAAGCAGATTTCAGCGAAACATTAGATGAAACTTCCTAATGTTGTTCAGTGATGGAACAGACTACCTTGAAAGGTGGTTGGCTGTCTTTTGCTGAAGATATTTAGGCAGGGCCTCGAAAGGCACCTTTTGGGATGCTGCAGTCACCTCTTGTGCTGGAGATCCTGCTTTGAGTAGGGGTCAGACCAGACCATGGATGGGCTGAAAGTAGATCTCCAGATGTTTGGACTTCAACTCCCAGAAGCTCATGCCAGCATAATTGTGTCATGGCGGCATGACCTTCTGGAGAAGAAGGCTATCAATGGCTGCTAGTCCTTATGGCTATGTGCTACCTGTGTGTACCAGTTGCTGGGGGACATGGGTGGGAGGGTGCTATTGCACTTGTGTCCTACTTGTGGGTTCCTGGTTGATAGCTGGTTGGCCACTGTTTGAACAAAATACTGAACTAGATGGACCCTTGGTCTGATCCAGCAGGGATCTTCACACAGGGGAGGCTAGTGCCTTTGATGTCAGTAGGGCGGTGAAACCATTCTGGGTTTCAGTGAGCTCCTTTAGAGTTCTAACTGGTTCTGACTGAAGCCTGGAGTGGATTCAACGCCCCACTGACATTGGAGCCACCAGCCTCCACTGGATCCTGAGATAAGTTAGTGTTCCCCCAGCCTGATGCCATCCTCCACACTCCAAGAAGAGACTGGATGGACACCTGTAGCAGTGGAATTCCTGCACCGTCATGGGGATGGGCTGGATGACCTTTGAGGCTGCTTCCAGCTCTATGATTCATTTAGGTGCATTTACATGCATGCACATTACAAACAAAAAGCATCCACCTGCCAATCCAGAGATTAAACTTGATGAGATGTGGTGCAAGAAGGGGCTGAACCCTGAAGAACAGCACATCTGGTGACTCTCGCTAACTACCATATACAATAAGACATCCGCGAGGAGCTAAATAAGGACAGTAACTTATCAGGGACCAGGAAATTAGGACTGTCCCCCAGAATCAGGGACAGTTTGAGCATATGATGTGTCAACCTTAATGCCAGCAGCTATCAACAATTAAGGACTAGAGATGGCCAGGGTCCCACCTTCCCTCAGCATCTGTGTTTGCTCTGGGGATTTAGCAAATTGGACACTCTACACCTGTATTTACAGATTTACCGATAAGCCAAGAACCATAAAGCCAGCCGGTGCACCTTTCACCAAAAACATCAATATTGGCTTAGAACTTTTTTCCACTGGTTGATCACACATCGAGGGTGAGCTATGGAAAAGTTGCACCCAATAACCCAAGCGCAACGTCCCTCCAGCTTGTTATGTGATTGCCTTTGAGTCCAAACAGTGGGAAAATATGCCATTTCTAAAGATCTCATTCTATGAGAGCAGGGTGTGGACTATTCCGAAAGAGCAGAGCACGTTTATCGAGTATGAAATATCAACCCAATCCATGAAAATAATAGTTGCTCTTTAACATGTTTATGGTTCAGAGTCATTATCCGCATTCAGGGAATGAATTGTTACTATTCGCTGAAGAGGCAAGCCATTACTAAGCTTGGAAAAGAGGCTTGTTTCTTTGACAGTAGAGATGGGCAAAACTTCCAAATGACGGAGAGTTACTGACCTGCCTGCAAGTCACACTACCTGACCTTAGAGCCTTAACCCCCAATCCTTAATATATGACATTTAATTGTAGTTATTCTCAGCATAAAGGGAAAGACAGTCTATATGTACATAGACAATGGTCGTAGCTAGACCTAAGGTTTAACCCAGGATCATCCCTGCCTGAGCACTGGATGCCCTGTGTGGCACTTAGATGAACAGATTTGACCCCAGGACAATCCTGGGATAAACCTTAGGTCTAGCTACGGCCACAGTGTCTTCATCATTATCATCATTATATTAGAAGTAAGTCTTCTACTCATGCAAACTCAGTAGAAAGGTCATCATTAGCTTCCCCATTTTATAAAACTGGAGGTATAAAAGATTACTTTTCTGAGGCCAGCAAATTAACACATGGCATAAGCAGAATTTGAACCCAGGTTTGGTTCCTGTATAAGTCTAATGTTCCCCCATTTAGTTGTACTAGTACTTTCCCTGAGAGCATGATTACAGCTCAAGGCTGGGATCTCAAGCAGGGTCATGTACATGAAAGAGATAACTGCTGCTGAAGAGGCAAGCCATGATACAATTTTAAAAGTGGCTGGTCTCTTTGGTAGTCAAGATGGACAAAACCTCCAACCCATTAGGGAATGCTGGATTAATCCTGGAGAGACAAACCCATCTGGAATTATGTCTTTCCTCACAAGTGTTTCAAGAAACAAGCCTCGTACAAGGAAGGCATGCATCCTAGTGAGAATTTGGAGGGCACATGTTTTAATATCATAGTATGTCTCTTCTTTAATAAGCTACATCTAGGGTGACCATATTTTGGAAACCAAAAAGGAGGACAACATGGCCGGCTCCGAAGGGGGCGTGTCCAGCACCAAGGGGGCGTGCCCACCCAAACATAGCCTTGGTCACATGTCTGATTTTACAGCACACATTTAAGACAAATCTGTTCTACATAACATCTTAATGTTAAAATCACTGAAATAAAGAATAAGTGAGAGATTCAATGTCATTTTGATTTGTGGATGCCTTGCCTCTGCTGAGCTCCAGGTACCCGACTGCCCAACAAATCTGCAACAGAAAAGGTGCCCTGCTTGCCCAAGACTTCTTACCTAAAGACTGGAGATCCCCTTAATGCCAAGGGCTGAAACTGCTCAATATGCAACACCCCAAAGTTTTATCTCTTTATCTTTAAAAATGACGATTTTAAAAATAATAATGTTAAAACCTCAATTTTTAAAAAAATCCTTAAAAAATGAATGGATGAATGGATCTGTTTCAAATTTGGTATGACTAAAGCCCTTCCTAAGAGCTACCATCGTGCCAAGTTTCATGTCTTTATCTTAAAAAAATGATGGAGTTTTAAGCATTTTTGTTAAGTCCCATTAGAGCTGCTCTTTGGGGAAAATCCAGATTTCCCCTCCCCCTCCCGGATTTGTCGCCAAAACCCTGGGCAAATCTGGGCAAATCCGGTCATATGGTCACCCTACTACATCTCATTTACTTCTTTTCTTTTTCAATGAGTGCACATGCTTTAGGAACTCAGTCACGATTCCCTGTTGTGCATCCATGCAATGAACATGTGAACAAAAAATTCTGTTTCAGTGGTGGGTGGGGTTGAAGGTAAATGGGATCAGGGCTAAAGGTCAAAGCAGCAAATACCAAAGATAACAGCACATTTTAGCTTAAAGCTGATACTACCAGTAACTAAACCTTAGGAGAAGCGTCTTAACCTTTTAGAGGGAAACTCTGCTCAAACCTGGGAATTGAACAAACAATTGGCAGTTGGGAAAAAGGGGGCGGAGCCAGGGAGAGAGGGAGTGGTCCTCTGGGAACCTCAGAGGACCAGATTTGGCCCTCAAGAATGAGGTTCTGCACCTCTGGAGTGAACCGCATCAGTAAAACTGGGCCTATTTGGGAGTGGGTGCAGAAGAGGCAAACCTGTGCATGGCCCTATTTGTCCATAAAGCCCAGCAGACATACATAGCAACTGGATAACCAGATATCAAGATAAGTGGGGAGAGGCAGTGTGGTGTATTGGTTAGAGTGTCAGACTTGGACTGGGGAGGCCTAACCTTCCTCACAGGGTTGTTGTAAAGATAAAACGCAGAGGAGGGCGAGAAGAGGCCACCCATGTGTGGTGATATGAAGTCTTTGGAGGAAGGGCAGGATACCGGCATAAGAAATGCATTCACGCACTGCTGAATCAACACCTGTGAAAAACAGTTAGAGCTAGTGGCAGCTGGTGACTCCAATGTCAGTGGGGCAGTAAATCCGCTCCAGGTTTCAGTCAGAACCAGTCAGAACACTAAAGGAGCTCTCCAAGACCAACTGGTTCTGACTGAAACCCGGAGCAGATTCACCCCACCCCCCGCTGACAGCGGTCATCAGCTGCCATGGTTTAGAGCTATTTTCTCAGCATCTTTTCCTGTTCTATCTACCTGTCTGCCGGTAAACATCAAAGGATCTGTGTTGGAGTAGGCCAAAGGTCCATCTAGTCCAGAATCTTGTTTCTTTCAGCATCCAGCCAAATGTCTCTAATAAGCCCACAAGCAGGGTTTGACATTGATACTTGCAGGTGGACTGCATTTGACTCTGGAGGTTCCACTTTTCTAGCATTTCCAACACAGCCATTGATGGACTTAGCCTCTTGTCTCAAGCCGGGGTAGGCCACCTGGTGCCTTCCAGATGTTTGGTGCTACAACATCAGCCCCAGCCACTATAGCCAATGACTTGGGATTATGGAAACTGTAGTCCAAAAGATCTGGTGGGCACCAGCTGGCCTGCATCTGGTCTAAAGTCAACTGTGGTTGCAGCCACCACTATGGATTCTATACGTTAAGACTGCAATCCCAAACATACACCCACTAGGAAGGAAGTCCCATTAAATTCAGCGGCATTCAGCCAGTGTGGTGTAGTGGCTAAGGTGTTCGACTGGGAGTCAGGAGACCTGGGTTCTAGTCCCCACTCGGCCATGGAAACCCACTGGGTGACTTTGGGCCAGTCACAGACTCTCAGCCCAACCTACCTCACAGGGTTGTTGTTGTGAGGATAACATGGAGAGGAGGAGGAGGATTATGTACGCCGCCTTGGGTTCCTTGCAGGAAAAAAGGTGGGATATAAATGCAATAATAAATAAATAAATAAATAAATAAATAAATAAATAAATAAATAAATGACTTCTGTGTACACATGCAAAGGATTTCCCTGTTAATTATGTACCATGTTGGATGTTACCCAAGTTCTAGTACTGTCAGGGAAGGAGGAAGCATATTCTCTCTCTCTCTCTCTTGCTGCAAACTTTGCATAATGTTATTAATCTCTGCAGTTGTCTAATGACTGAAATGCTTTAAGCCTTCCCTCATTGGGAAAGTGCACCAACCACCCCCCTGATCATTTCGGTTGCCCTTTCCTGAACCTTCCTGTGACGAGGCGGCCAAAATTCCACGCAGCAGGAACCCATGCAGCCAGCATCGGCCCGGGGACCGCAGGCAGCCTTTGAACCGATCAGCGCCCCGTTAAACTGTGACAAACACCTTTAAGCGTTTCGCCACATGTCCCCAACGCTTCCCCACTGAAGATGTGCACCTCTTCGCGGCGTTGGCCACAGTGATCAGCATCCACAGAGACAGGGACGGACACCCGCCCGCGCGGGCACAACCAGTTTCATTGGAGGCGGGCTAAGCCGATGGCTGGCTGGCCCTCTTCGGCTTGACAAAGCTCCCCAAATCCTTATCATTAAGGGCTTAAGCTGCTTTTTATTTCGGAGACAAAAAGAATACTGTTTATGGGGCATCGGACGCAAACCATCTGTAAACAGTTGCTTTGAAGAAGGAGCCAGGGCGAAGTTGCAGCCTGCCTGGAGGCGCATACCCACTGGGTCAGTCATGAAAGCAAGAATGTAAGGTGTACCTCGGGTCAGGAGGCGGATCAAGGGGGAGAGGGGACATCTGAAAGACCTCAGGGTTCCTAGCTAGCCTTTTAAGACAATTGTCCACCCACCCCACGAGAGAAGGACGCTTCAGTCTATTCTCAGCCCATGTCAGTTTCACATGTATTCAATCATAAACCCATTCCATCCAATTTCCGCATCAGTCTGTGCACTGTTTTCTTTAAAATGTACAAAAAGTCGCATTTATTTATTTTCCCCTATGCAATCCCCCTCCCCCAACCATTTAGATGCCATTTATTTATTTATTTATTTATTGGCTTTTTATACCGCCCAATAGCTGAAGCTCCCTGGGCGGTTCACGTGAATTAAAAACCATTCAAAGCAGAAAACCAACAGTATAAAGACACGATATAAAATACAATGTAAAAGCACAACCAGATAAAAACAGCAGCAATGCAAAATTACAAATTTAAAACAGCCAAGTTAAAATTACATTTACAGGCTGTTAAAATGCTGAGAGAATAAAAAGGTCTTCACCTGGCGTCTGAAAGAATATAGTGTAGAAGCCAGGCGAACCTCCTTAGGGAGCTCATTCCACAGCTGGCGTGCCACAGCAGAGAAGGCCCTGCTCCTGGTAGCCGCCTGCCTTACTTCTTTTGGCAGGGGCTCATTTCCCCTAGTATGCCCATTTTTGGTATACAAATTTCCCTAATCTACACACATTTGTAGCCAGCTTTGAGCAGAAAACTGCACTGCAACGTCTGGAGAAGCGTACCATCCCGAGGAGAAGTAGGCTCCAATCTGCATATTCGTCCGCTACGTGCAAATCGGTGTGGGTCACTTAAAGATTCAGATCACACAAGCGCCTCCCCCATGTCGCCACCCCAAATACAATTTTTGGAACAACCCTCATCATATGGCCTGAGAGGTACTTCTATCACTAGGCCCAAACTAAATTATTGGAAAAACCCTGTTATGGGAGATTCATGTGGCCAAACACTCTACCATTGCAACTGCGGGAAAAGGCTTGGGCCTAACCTCCACCAAGCAGGATATTTCACTATGAAAGCAGTATATAAGAGGCAGGAGCCACACTACTGCTTTGTAGTGGTATTGAAGTGCAATGATGACTGTTGGGGCCCCTTGACACATGCCATATGCCGCTTTCATACCACTATATCCTGCTTGGTGTGGTTCCTGCCATTTATATACTGCTTTCATAATGCAATGTCCTGCTTGATGTAGATTAGGCCTTGGGCGAGATCTACACTATGGCTTTATAGTGGTATTGAAGTGCACTGATAACTGTTGGGTCCCAATCCACATTGCGTATGCCGCTTTCATAGCGCTAGATCCTGCTTTTTATTCCACATTCGCAATGATTTGACGCAAGGTGTAGATCTGGTCAATTGCTGAAAGAAAAATTCCTTTTTTTTTTAATCCTGTCCTTCCTCCAAAGAGGTTGAGATGGAAGTATAGCTTCCAAATCGCGTGAGGTACTGGTTCCCCTCTATTCGGCCCTGGTTAGGCCTCATCTAGAGTATTGCGTCCAGTTCTGGGCTCCACAATTCAAGAAGGAAGCAGACAAGCTGGAGCATGTTCAGAGGAGGGCAACGAGGATGATCAGGGGTCTGGAAATAAAGCCCTGTGAAGAGAGACTGAAAGAACTGAGCATGTTTAGCCTGGAGAAGAGAAGATGGAGGGGAGACATGATAGCACTCTTCAAATACTTAAAAGATTGTCACACAGAGGAGGGCCAGGATTTCTTCTCCATCATCCCAGAGTGCAGGACACGGAATAACGGGCTCAAATTAAAGGAAGCCAGTTTCCGGCTAGACATCAGGAAAAAACTTCCTGACTGTTAGAGCAGTACGACAATGGAACCAATGACCTAGGGAGGTGGTGGGCTCTCCCACCCTAGAGGCATTCAAGAAGCAGCTGGACCACCATCTTTCAGGGATGCTTTAGGGTGGATTCCTGCATTGAGCAGGGGGTTGGACTTGATGGCCTTGTAGGCCCCTTCCAACTCTGCTATTCTATGATTCTATGGCATACATGCCCTCCAACACTCATTTCATTCTCACAATAATCCTGCAAGGTAGTTTAAGCTGCGAATTCACCCTACAAGGTTTGTGGCTGAGTGGGGATTTGAACCTGGGTTCTTCCCAATCCAAATCCCCACTCTCTGAGACTCTAAACCACACTGGCTCTCCCCATTTATCTCAATATCTGATTATTCAAATGCTATGGACAACTGCTGGGCTCTTTGGCCAAACAAGGCCATGTTGCATTTGCAGGCTTGCCTCTTCTGCACCCATCCTCAAAAACAGCCTTTCCCCATGCATGTTAGATAATTTACTCTCAGTTAAAAGACTTCCTTGCCTACATTCTCATAAAACTCTTTGCTCAAACAGCCCGCACTTCATCTTTATTGTCACGTTGATGTCTTTATAAACTTATTCACGTGATCTATAGGGAAAGCAGAGCAGACAGCTCCCAATTTATGGGCCCATATAAAAGGCGTCTTATATTTAACAACTGCATTTAGCTGTGTTAACTGCAAGTCACAGTAATAAAGACCCGGCACGTTTCGACGCTAAATTAAAAAACGAGGGAGGGAACAGAGAGAGAAGTAACTTCCGCTACTCAATAATACATAGACACTAGGTTTTTTTTTATTACTCTTTAATATCATGATTTCCATTTAGTTTATAAATAATTGTAGCTAGCTAATGAAACGAAATCAAAACGGCCTCCAACCCATTTCCCCAGGGCAAACTAAACTCCTCTTTTTAAAGCTTCTTAATCGCAGCCCAGTTCCTGCGAAATTAGCATAGTAATGGGCTTTAAATTGAGCCTCTTTGTTTTTTAATTAAGCTCCCAGCAGGTAAAAATAAAACAGATTATTGAAGAATATGCCAACCCTAATAGCCTGGAGGTCCTATTGACAATTAAAAAGATCCCACGTTAACCCTTTGGAGAAGGGAAGGCTCCGCGATCATTAGCCGTTTTTGTTGGCTGTGCCCATCCATCCATCAGTTGACAAATTCCTTGCATCGGTGGAGTGGGCAACCGACGGACTATCCCAGTAGTTCAGCCTGCTTGCCCCCCCTTCCCCCAAGGTAGAATCCATCCCTTTATCTTGCTTTTGCCCTCACGGCCAAGCATCCGAGGGCGATTGGTACGGTGCGTGGCCGTTTTGGCAACACGAGCAGCAGTGATCATTGAGTGACGAGTGCAAAGGTCTGCTGCATTGCCGGTGAATTGTTCGCATCCTGGCTGGGGCTGAGAATGGAAGAGGCGGAGAAAGAAGGATTGAAAGTGGAAGGAACTGCAGGCCGATTAAAGGTTACATCTGCATCTTGCATCCGTCTGTTTACAAGCAGGAATCGATTTAATCCGTAATTTGGTCAACTAAAGCTTTCGCACAAAATAACATGCAAGCCTGTCGCCTGCTCCCATTTATTGGCGGGATAATAATAATAATAATAATAATAATAATAATAATAATATTTTTTTTATTTATTTCTTACCCGCCTCTCCTTTTGGATTGAGGCGGGGGACAACATTAGAACAGGAATCAACATTTCTTAAAAATTCTTGTTTTTACATTGATCTGGATAGGCCTGCCAGAAAAGGCTAGTCTTTAAAGCTGCCTTAAGAGAGTTAATTTTACGAATCTCCTCCGGCAGGCCGTTCCACAATCTGGGGGTGACAGAAGAAAAGGTCCTCTGGGAAACTGATGTCAGCCTAGTTTTCGCTGACTGAAGTAAGTTCACCCCAGAGGACCTGAGTGTGCGGGGCGGACTGTATGGGAGAAGGCGATCCCGCAGGTAACCTGGACCCAAACCATGTAGGGCTTTAAAGGTAATGACCAACACTTTGTACTTTGCCCGGAAACTAATTGGCAGCGAGTGGAGTGGTTTTAATGGTGGGGTAATATGCTCACCCCTAGATGTACTGGTGACCAATCTGGCTGCCATATTTTGAACTAGTTGAAGTTTCCGAACCAGGTACAATGGTAACCTCAATGGGTTACCCAGAAAACAAGACAACTCTTTGTCCGTGTGTGAAATTCTTTGATTTTGGCTCATCCTGTTTGCTATTTCAAGAATACCTTTTATCCTTAACCATTCTAACGACTCACTTTAACTGGCGATGGGTGCATTTTTATGTAGGTTTATGTCATTTTTGTTACATGGGTTTGTGCTGTTATGACCTAAGGTCTAATGCAATCAATGTTATTTGTTCATTCAAAAATCAAAGAAGCATTAAATAAGGTCGGTTTGAATAAGGTTCTGGATCTTTCCAGATGTGAAGCTCTCTTGACTCTTAGGACATGTGAACCTGATGCACAATAATGTTCAGTGGCATGCGCATACAATAAAACTGGCTGGCCTTGTAAGCCACCCATTATCCTCTTAGCCACGCCATTTTGCACCATCTCTTCCTGTCTTCATCCATGCTCTTTTATCGGCACACATACGAAATCGTATAACACCGTGCCGCTGTTCACGCTCAGCCTTCCCTCGCACACTAAAGCTGGAATTTTCATCCATCAAGTCGTTCATTACATTTCGACCAAGGAGCTCAGGGCAGAATTTATGGTGGCTCTCTCCCCCATTTATCTTCGCAACAACCCTATGAGGTAGGTTAGGCTCACTGGTCCAAATTCACCCAGCAATCTTGCTGGCTGAATGAGGAGTTGAACACGGTTCTTCCTAGTCCTGGTCTGTACCTCTAACTCATCAATAATAATAATAATAATAATAATAATAATAATGTTATTTCTTATCCACCTCTCCCTTCCTTCCCCAACCTTGTGTAGGCTGACCATATGAAAAGGAGGACAGGGCTGCTGTATCTTTAAAAGTAATGTAGAAGAGGGAATTTCAGCAGGTGTCAATTGAAGAGAATGAAATTCCCTCTTCGTCACAATAGTTAAAGCTACACTAGCTATAGTAGAGTGGCCAGATACAAAAGAGGGCAGCTTTAACTGTTGTGATGAAGAGGGAATTTCACCCTCTTCAATTGACACCTGCTGAAATTCCCTTTTCTACATTACTGTTAAAGATACAGGAGCCCTGTCCTCCTTTTCATAGGGTCACCCTAACCTTGTGCCCTTCAGATGTTCTGAACCACAATTCCCAAAACTCCTGGCCTTGCTGGCCAGGCCTGATGAGAGTTGCAGTCCAAAACATCTAGAGATTGGGGAAGACCGATCTAACTGCTGCATCCCAGTGGCTCTTACATGAGTGGCTACACAACCTGAAGCAAACACAGGGTTCCCAAACCCACATGCATCCGACTACGCTAACATGGAGAAGGTGCGGCCTTTACCCCTTGTTCATGGGTGGTGCCATTGCGGCTACACAAGCCACGGCACTCACTGCCTGAACATCAGTAACAGAAGGAGTGATAGCTATCTTCCAGGACTGAAGAGTGGGATCCCATAAACCTCTACCTTGGGGTGGGGATATCTTTTTTAGAAATTAAGTATTAGTCTCGTTTTCCCTGAGAGCAACTCAAAGTGGTTTCTACACCTGCCTTTCCCCCGGGATCTTCTCTGGGCATCCAAATGACACACAGGGGATCCCAAGAGCTGGCAGGGACGATTCCTCCATTTTCCTAGGATAACCCTTAGGTGTAGAAAGGGCCCAAGAACACATTTCCCCTAACTCAAAGGAGCACAGTTCTAAAGCAGTGGTGGAATACTACTGTTCCAGCTATACCGTTACAAAGTACTTGTATGTGCCACCGTGTCCCTCTGCATCACAGACGGATACTCCCTATCTTCTGGCCACTGTCCTTGGTAAATGACAACCCCCTATTTTTGGCTTTTAGGAATGTCTTGATAAAAATCTGTTATTGTCAATTGCTAGTTGGGTGTTCTCTTATGCATCACCAAAAGACATTCCTAATTAGTTTCCGAGCAAAGTATAAAGCGTTGGTTATCACCTTTAAAGAGCCTCGTGTGGCGCAGAGCGGTAAAGCGGCAGTTACTGCAGCTGAAACTCTCCCCACGGCCTGAGTTCGATCCCAGCGGAAGCTGGTTCTCAGGAAGCCAGCTCAGGTCGACTCAGCCTTCCAGCCTTCCGAGGTCAATAAAATGAGTACCCGGCTAGCTGGGGGAAAGGTAACCGCGACTGGGGAAGGCAATGGCAAACCACCCCTAGGCTACAAAGTCTGCCAAGAAAACGTCAGCGAAAGCAGGCGTCTCTCTAGGAGTCAGCAATGACCTAAATGCTTGCATGAGAGGTTCCTTTCCTTTCCTTTCCGATCACCTTTAAAGCCCTACATGGTTTGGGTCCAAGCTACCTGCGAGTAAGAAATAAAATAATAATAATAATAATAATAATAATAATAATAATAATAATAATTAGAAGCAGCAGCAGCAGCAGCAGCGCATCACTACAGAGAGGACACGGATTTGCAGGCAGTTTAGATCTGCAATTAGATATGCCCATAGATGAACATTTGGAGTGCTCCTTTGTTAACTTTTTTAGGCCACTTGCTATCAGGGATGTCAAGGGAGTCCAAAACTTGGACGAGCGTGGCGGTTCCTCACTGGTCTGCCAGGCCACCATTTTATGTAAAAATGTCGGCTTGTCCTTTTTCATAAATCCCCATCAATGCAAATGGTGCCCATAAAGAAGCCTTTTACGCAAGGCTGCAGGCGTAAACGTACCATTTACGCCTTTGATCTTGTATAAACGGCTGCTTCACAGACACCAATTATGTAAATAAGGATTTACGGGGGGGAGGGGGAAAAGGCTGAGCCACCATTTTTATCTAAAATGGTGACCCTATGAGGGATTAGGTGGCTGGGTGCCACTCGCCAGGAACCTGAGGCGGGGCGAACAGCCAGCGGGACAATGTGAGCAGCATGGGACCTAGTGAGTTCGTCCATCCCTACTTTCTACAGCTCTTTAATTCCTCCCACTAGTGGGGGCAGCTAATTCAGGCCAACTGGCAAAGCCTTCATAGGCCAAGAAGTCAGGTGATCAGAAGGGACCAATCACTTCCCACTTTCTTCAGGTGCAGCGTAGAATGGCCACTTACGCGTTGTGCAAAGCCAAGAGGGCTTGGGAGGGTAAACGCTCAGTTTTTGTTTCTTGGGTCACCCCTCCCAGCCCAGTGGCGCCAAACCCAAATGCCCAATTGCCATTGGGCATACCTCTTCCCTTGCCCTGCTGCAATCCTCTCCCCATGCTCAGGCTGTGGTGGGCATGGCAGAATGATCAAAGCCTTCATAGGCCAAGAAGTCAGGTGATCAGAAGGAACCAATCACTTCCCACTTCCTTCAAGTGTGGTGTAGAATGGCCACTTACGCGTCCACACAAGTGAAATGTTGGAGAGGGTGGAGCATCCTGTATCTTACTGCTCGTGCTCATTTGGACAGTTCATTGGACAGTTCATTGGACAGTATCATTGGACAGTTCCTGGGCCCCTAAAGTCCCAGCAGGGTCTACCGCTGCTGCCCACTCCAGGGCTTGGTTAAAAAGAATCTTCTGTCCCCCTGCTCCAAGCGTCTACATCAAGCTACCATTTTAGTTTCCCCCAATGCTCCCAACGTAGTGTAGCTCTGGGGAATTGTGGGAAATTAAAATGGCACCTGCCAGTCCCCCTGGAGATGCTTTGTTCTCCAGCGAACTCAATCGCTGCACGGAAGCTTCTTGCAAATCCCGGATCGCGCCTGCTGGATCAGGGCATGTGAACCCACAAAAAAGGAAGCGTCGGTTCCCACGTGCCATTCCGTCCCTATTAAATCAGCTCAACGTGGATTTTCGAGTGGGGGGTTCTCTCTCCCCAACACCCCAACTAACAGACAATCGTTGGCAAGCTAAACCCTCGGTTTAAAGAGTTGCTCTTCCCTAAACCCTCTTGTTCGTTTCAAGATTTACCTTTGCCTCGGGGGTCGGCCTGACGTTGCTAGGCAAAAAAGATTGCTGGCGTCCTGGCATGTCTGGGGCCCTCGTGGCCGCATTCAGGCTGCTAGGCAGACACTTCAAATTAAGTGTCACAGGCTGAGACGCCCTCTAAGCTTGCTAACGCTTGGCATTCACGCTTTAGGCCGGCCGGAGGAGTCTACGGAATTCCGCAAGAGGTTCCAAGGGATGGTTGCCAAACAGAGAAGCCGTCGTGGGGAAGGGGGGGGGGACGGGACAGGAGAGGCTGGAAGAATGGAAATAGCATTCGTTGTCCCGGCCACCGTTCTGTAATCTAGTGTGTCCCCCCCCCCCCCCCGGCCCACACTCACACTCAAAAAAGCAAACCGAGAGAATCTCAAGGCTTAGAATAGCTTCCTCCACCTTTTTGGCTTCCAGATGTCGTGAATCTTAACTCCCATCACCCCCGGCCTGTATAGCCAGCAGTCAGGGATGCTGGGAATTGTAGGCCAAGTTTGGGGAAGTCTGGCTTACAGCCAGAATGCAAGAGGGGAAAAAAAATCACACAATTTTGAAATGGCCTTTCTGGAGAGGCAGCAAAAGCTGGACACGAAAGCATATTCTAGGACATCGGCGCTTTTTAAACTGTGTTCCGGAGAACTTTGGAGGATGATCAAGGATTCCTCCGTGAGAAGATCAGGAACGGCAGACGAACGTCCGTGAAAGGAAAGGAAGTTTTGGAAGAAAGGAGCGACCGTAACTCAGTGGCAGAGCAGTGTTTTAGCATACAGAAGGTCTCATGTTCAATCCCAGCATTTCCAGCTTAAAGGATGAGGCAGCAGGTAATATAAAAATTCCATGTCTGGGATTTCCCTGTCTGGAAAAGCCACAGTTGGTCAGAGCAAACAATACTGCACTAATTAGACCAATGGTCTAATTTATGATATTAGAGCACATGCTTTGTAGTCCCAGGTAGGAAACATTCCCTATCTGAGATGCTGGGGAGGTGCTGCCGGCCAGTGTTGACAATACTGAGTTTCATGGATCAATGGTCTGCTTTGGTATGAGGCAGCTTCCTATGTTTCCAAAAGAGCACGAATCCACCATAAATATTTGCACCTTGTCTTTCACGCGCTCGTACTTGTCTCATTCCCAAATCCCAGTTTGCACAAATTTCCAAATTTGGTGTATTTCCTCAGTAGGCTGAATCCACACAGTGTATAGGATCGTAGAATCATAGAATAGTAGAATTGGAAGGGGCTGATAAGGCCATCGAGTCCAACCCCCCGCTAAATGCAGGAATCCTCCCTAAAGCATCCCTGACAGATGGTTATCTAGCTGCCTCTTGAATGCCTCTAGTGTGGGAGAGCCCACAACCTCCCTAGGTCATTGGTTCCATTGTCGTACTGCTCTAACAGTCAGGAAGTGTGTCCTGATGTCCATTCGGAATCTGGCTTCCTGTAACTTGAGCCCATTATTCCGTGTCCTGCACTCTGGGATGATTGAGAAGTCAAACTATGGAATTTGCTTCCACAAATTCCATAGTTTCAGATTGGTGGCCCAGATGTAATCAAGGCCACCAATCTGAATGGATAAGATTAAAAAAGAAGGAGGAGGATAAAGCTATCAATGACTACTCATCCCGATGGCTCTATGCTACATCCAGTATCAGAAGCAGTATGCTTATGTACACCAGTTGCTGGGGAACATGGGTGGGAGAGGACTATTTCACCCATGTCCTGCTTGTGGGGTTCTGGTCACATTTGGTTGACCACCTTGAGAAACAGGACTTTTGGTCCAATCCAGCAGTGCTCCTCTTATGTTTATGGCCCTCATCAAATATTGCCTTTCCCATGAAGCTTTGGGCCTTCATCCCCAACCAAAACAAAGCATATGGTGGCATTTTCTCACGTTCCATGCACATTACCTTTGATGCTCCCTGCTCTCCCCATCACTGTTGTAAGTTACTTTCCCCTCTGTTGTTTCTTCTGGATTTAGTCCATAAGCTCCTTGAGTCAAGCACTTATGACTGTCAGGACATTGCTTTTGCTCAGCTTTTATAGCAGTTGGACCTGAGCCATCCATTTTTCACGCACCTAATTATACTCCTCCTTTCCTAGACAGGGAGCTGAGCATCTTCCTGTGACAGAACAGCCACATTCGGAGGCCGAGGCCTGGTGCGTCGGGTCTCCGCTCAGGCCTTGCTCCATTATCTTAAATCGTGTCAACATGGCCTGAGAGTCTGTGTTCCATCGCGGGCTCATTCACCGTCTCTATGGAGACACACGACTCCTTGCGAGCCTCGTATCAACCCGGCCCAATGTCTGCCGAGAGACGCTATCCTTCAAAATGGACAGTGCAGCTGTCCAAATAGCATCTGTGTACCTGAGGTGGGAAACGCCTCCTTGTTTACTCGGAACGAACAGAATACACAATAGCAATTCTTCCTGATTTCATCGCCATCTCTGGCTTTACACGGCCCTCCTGGAACTCCGCAAAGGAGCTGAGGAAAAGCATTGTTCCCTGGCAAACAGTAACTGTCATCCAACCAGCAAAGACAGTTTCCACCTGGGTGTCCCTACCCCCCAGCCAATGACAACCACAATCACTGTCTCCTTACCACTTTTATTTCCCTGTATTCAAAGGGGCATGGGAATCTATGCTCCATTTGCGTTCTTCCTTCAGCTTTTCTCTCTTCCTCCAACAGCTTAATTAACTCACAAAGTATTCGTTAAACTGGAGTGAACTATTCAACCCAATATGGTAGGGCTGTGCTCCGCTCCGATTCGATCCGCCTCCAACCCGATCCACCTCCGACAAAGGCGGATCCGAATCGGGTCGGGGGAGCTACGGATCGAACAGATGCACAGGCTCTTGAATATGAGAAAAAGTCTGACTTCTCTCTGCACCAACCTCCTGGATCACATCAGTGTGAAAACAGAAGAGTAATTCTTGGTCCTTGTGGTGGAGAAATCTTCCTGGCACCGTCTGCCCCGCTTTAACGTGTCTCTGGGCACTATATATCCAATTTGGCCTTAGCGCTGATGGATGCTCTGGCATCTTTCATGCTATTATTCTCAGCAACTGCAATAAAATGTGTTGTGTGTCAAAGGAGGTCCAAGAGTCATCCTTCTGGAAGAGATGTCCTATTAATCTAGGCCCATTGGCCATAGCCACACAGGGCCACCTGATTCGCCGTGATCTGCCCACAGAGCTGCTTGTGAGGCAAAGGAGAGTTTTGAGTAAGCTCAGGTCAAGACTTCATCGCTTTTGGTTTCTCCTCCGGAGAAGTCTCCTGGGCTGTAGCCGCATGCAGCACAACTAGCTATGGACAGCTGGCTCACGCAGTTGTTGGTGGCCATTTTGTCTCCAGGCGATTCACTTCATCCATCCTAGGGTGACCATATGAAAAGGAGGACTGGGCTCCTGTATCTTTAACAGTTGTATAGAAAAGGGAATTTAAGCAGATGGCATTTGTATATATGGAGAACCTAGTGAAATTTCCTCTTCATCACAACAGTTAAAGCTGCAGGTGCCCTGCCCACTTTTAAATCTGGTCACTCTAGTATAGCTCCTGCCCAAAGATGGAGGGGCAAAATAGTGCCCATAACAGAGGAATGGCTACTGAAGATGTTTGAGCTATTGGAGATGGCGAAACTCACTGCAATTATGAGAGAAAAATCGACTTTAAGATTTATAACTGAATGGCAACCTTTTGTAAACTTTACGAAGGGACGAGAAAAAGATGACTTGTACATCTGTGGATTCAACCAATAATGTAGAAAATGTTAAGAGAGAAATTAGAGATTTGGATTTGACAGTGATACAATAAGAAAATATAACAACAATATTGTTGCATATTGGAAGAACATTTTATTTTTGCGTTTTTTATTTGTTTGTTTTTGCTTTGTTTGATTTTTGTGTGTGTCTACTTATATGTATTATATTTTGCGCTACAGTGGTTTTTATTTATCGGTGTTTGGAAACAATAAAAAAGATTAATCCTGAAATTCCCTTTTCTATGCAACTGTTAAAGTTACAGGAGACCTGTCCTCCTTTCCATATAGTCACCCTATCCATCCAGAAGATGGATGGATGGATGGATGGATGGATGGATGGATGGATGGAGAAAGTGAGAGAGTACAGGTGACCAGTGAGCAGGTAACCTGGTGAAATTCCCTCTTCATCACAGCAGTTAAAGCTGCAGGAGGTATACTAGAGTGACCAGATTTAAAAGAGGGCATGGCTCCTGCAACTTTAACTGTTGTGATGAAGAGGAAATTTCACTAGGTTCCCCATATATACAAACGACACCTGCTGAATTTCCCTTTTCTATGCAACTATTAAAGATACAGGAGCCCTGTCCTCCTTTCCATATGGTCACCCTATCCATCCAGAAGATGGATGGATGGATGGATGGATGGAGAAAGTGAGAGAGTACAGAAAGAGAGGCGGCATATTTTAGAGGTAGAACACTGTGCAGAAGTTTGCAGGTTCAACCTCTGGCACATCTCTGTTTCAAAGGATCTCATGAAGCAAGATCAGGAAAACTTTTTCCGGAGACCACGGAGAGCCAGGATAACATACCCGTCAACATTTCAGAGATGAAAATCCAGACATGTTCTTTACATTCAAAATACTAGAAAGAAACAGTCCCATCCTACAATCTCTTTATCAGCCGCTCAAAATGCACACATTAGAGAAAGTGTGCACAAAACTGCATGACATTAATGGAAATAGGTGAACACTTATATTTGAAAAATGCACACATAAATGTGTATATTTGGCAGAGGGCGGTGGGAATCCATACAAAAAAGTTTGAATTTCCCTGAGGATTTTTTTTTAAATAAAAGCAATTCACAAATTTATGTGGAAATGGAGCAGAACAAGTCCATGTCTGAAAATCCAGCAATCTCGGCAAAAATTAAATTAACAGATCTATCCATCCTTAATTTTGACCTTAGGAGCAGATGAACCTATGAATTTTGGCTTCTCATTTCTCCAGTCCTCAGTTTATTCTATCCCATTCTTGTATCACGTTGTGACTTTTTTAAAAAAATGTCCACACTAAAACCCATACCTATTTTCATGTGCATTCCTCCTAATGGTCACAGCTTGGGCTAAAATAAACAGGTTTTGAGGTTGTTTTCCTGCATATAATGCTTTTTTGTATGTTTCTGACCCTGAATACACACCTATTTGTGCACATATTCTCCTAATACTTTTGTTCACATTTGTTGTTGTTGTTCAGAGAACTACATTGCAAAATTCTGAGAAGGACAAAGTCTGAAGGGTAACTGAAGTACGCTGATTTGGGAAGTGCAAATTTGCTACGTTATAATCAAAATATGATACTAAATAATCATAGAATCATAGAATAGTAGAGTTGGAAGGGGCCTATAAGACCATTGAGTCCAACCCCTGCTCAGTGCAGGAATCCACCCTAAAGCATTCCTGACAGATGGCTGTCCAGCTGCCTCTTGAATGCCTCTAGGGTGGGAGAGCCCACAACCTCCCTAGGTCACTGGTTCCATTGTCGTACTGCTTTAACAGTCAGGACGTTTTTCCTGATGTCCAGCCGGGATCTGGCTTCCTGTAACTTGAGCCTGTTATTCCGTGACCTGCACTCTAGGATGATCAAGAAGAGATCCCCCCATCTCCATCTACAATTCCCCCCATCTCCATCTACGCCCCACACCTCTCTCAAAATAACTGAAACAAAGATAATTAAAATTGTATTAATGGGGTTACTTACTCCTCCCCCCACCCATGCTGTGTTTGAAAGGGAATGAGGAGACCAAAGAATTAAGTTTGTTAATGCATCTCTGCCCCAACCTAAGTCAAGTTCATCCTTGTGCTAGAAAAAAAAAAGAATATAATGTTGACCATTTGTGATTCAACACCCTGCTTATATATGCAACCATTGTCAACTTCCAAGCTGGATGAATCCCCCAAGTCTTCTTTGGCTAACCACCAGTACTAAAAGTATGATAACTTTAATTTAAAACATATTGGGCAAGATCTTTAAATGGGCTGAATGCAATGAAGAAATAGATTCCTCTCTTTCTCTCTCTCTCTCTGCTTGTTCATCATAGAAATCATTTTTACTGGAGGCCTTTTGTCTCCTGACAAACATTTCTCTACGTGTGTGTGCATGTGTGTGTGTGTGTTTCTCTCTCTTCTTGACATCCTTAAAACTTCCTGATCATTTTGATTTGCTTTAGATCCAGCGGGACAAAAAGGGACTGAAAACTCTGCTCATTAAAACATTTGAAGATTCCTGTTGGACCTGACCAATGCTTCCCTCGATGCCTCCCTCTCCAGATGTTTAAAACTACAACCCCCATCAACCCCAGCCTTGAAGGGCCTCCTCTCCCACTGTTGCTCCACAGGAACTGATAGCCACAGGCATAATGCATCTGAACATGGAGGTTCGATTTAGCCATCATGCCCATGGGCTCTCCTCTCCCATGGATTTCAAAGCCTGCGGCCATCACCACATCTTGTGGGCAATGACTTCCACAAGTCCATTCTGCATTGAATGAAGTCCTTTCTGTTGTCTACCCTGAAGCTCCTGCCAATTAGTTTCATTTTATGACCCCGATTTTTAGTATGATGACATGACAATGTGGTTTAGTGGCTAAAGTGTCAGACTTGGGCCATAGCTAGACCTAAAGTCTATCCCTGGATCGTCCGGGGGTCAAACCTATTCATCTAGGTGACACACAGGGGATCCAGTGCTCTGGCAGGGGCAAACCCTGGATGATCCCAGGATAAACCTTAGGTCTAGCTGTAGCCTGGGCATTGGGAGATCTGGGTTCTAGTCCCCACTCAGCCATGGAAACCCACTGGGTGACTTTGAGCCTGTCACAGAGCTCAACCTACCTCACAGGGTAGTTGTTGTGAGGATAAAATGGAGAGTAGGAGGAGGATTATGTACACCGCCATGGGTTCCTTGAAGGAAAAAATGGCGGGATATAAATGCAATAATAAATAAATAAAAAGACAGTCAAACTACACAGTAGGCACTTTTATGTGGTGGTTAGGAACCACGCCTGGTTGCTAACCACCAGTATTATCAGACTCCAATTCCTGTAGGATTTGGATGGTCTCCAGATCAAGCCCCCTTCATGTGTTGCACAGGTGAAGGGGAATCCCATGATAAAAGGAACCACAATGCAGAAGCTCATAAGAATAGCCCTGCTGGATCAGACCAAAGGTCCATATAGTCCAGCACTCTGGTCCTACAGTGGCCAAGAAGGTGCCTCTCGGAAGCCCACAGTCACGACATGAGTGCAACAGCACTTCTTGCTTGTGTTCTCCAACAACTGGTGTTCAGAGACACACTGAAGCTAGCATATGCCATCATGAGTAATAGGCATTGGCCATTTCTACACCAGCCCGGTGTAGAGGAAGGGCGGGGGAGGATCTCACGATATCCTGATCATGAGAACCTCCCTTTAGTCCACGTGCAGCCACGACATCCCAGGAGGAAGGAGGGTGTTGTGCCCGCCATTTTTAAAATTTATTTTTTTAAAGGAGCTGAGCGCACGTGCGCTCCAATGAAAAGTGAGGTTCTTTCATGAACCGCACAGAGAGCGTTGGCTGCTGGGCAGTATAAAAATGCAATTAATAATAATAATAATAATAATAATAATAATAATAATAATAATGCCCCACCCCCAATTCCTTCTGGCCCAGTTCCTTCCCTCTACTGCTCCTCGCTACTCGCAGAGAGGAGGGAAGAAGCCCGGATGGGCAGCCATACCTCCCGTCGTCTCGGGACGATCCTGAGACTATGGGAAGAATTGGATTTTCCCAGGGATTATTTATCCCTGGGAAAACCCGTGCTCATCCCCCCCTACCCCCGAGAGTCCCTGTGTGTCATTTGGACACACAGGAACTCGGCCGTGACTAGCCCACTGGTGTAGAAACGGTCATTGATTACCTTATCTGCCTGGCATTTTATCTAATGCCTCTTTAAAAGCGTTCAGGTGAGGCGTGGGAACTTGAGCCAGGAAAGACAAGGCACATAGACCAGGAGTAGGCAACTTGGTAACTTCCAGATGTTTTGGGCAACTCCCATAGAATCATAGAATAGTAGAGTTGGAAGGGGCCTAAAAGGCCATCAAGTCCAACCCCTCTGCTCAATGCAGGAATCCACCCTACAGCATACTTGACAGATGGTTGTCTAACTGCCTCTTGAATGCCTCTACTGTGAATGCCATCACCCTTAACCATTGACCATACTGGCAACTTGGTGACTTCCAGATGTTTTGGACAACTCCCATAGAATCATAGAATCATAGAATAGTAGAGTTGGAAGGGACCTACAAGGCCATCGAGTCCAACCCCTTGCTCAATGCAGGAATCCACCCTACAGCATACTTGACAGATGGTTGTCCAACTGCCTCTTGAATGCCTCTAGTGTGAATGCCATCACCCTTAACCATTGACCATACTGGCAACTTGGTGACTTCCAGATGTTTTGGACAACTCCCATAGAATCATAGAATAGTAGAGTTGGAAGGGACCTACAAGGCCATCGAGTCCAACCCCCTGCTCAATGCAGGAATCCACCCTAAAGCATCCCTGACAGATGGTTGTCCAGCTGCTTCTTGAATGCCTCTAATGTGAATGCCATCACCCTTAACCATTGACCATACTGGCAACTTGGTGACTTTCAGATGTTTTGGACAACTCTCATCACCCTTAACCATTGATCATACTGGCTGGGTCCAATGGGAGTTGTGGTCCAAATGTCTGGGGGGCAGCAGGTTGCATACACCTGACATAGACCATGAAGTGCATGTAGGCTTTTCCACGATCATGGCCATTGGGGAGACTGGGCTGGAGGAAAGCTGTATGACTTGAAGAGCCTGAAGCCATGTGAACTGTGTGAAGTTTCCATCAGTTTATCATCCAACTCTTCTAAATTATAATCCAAATTCTAAATTGGTTTTCTGATTGGGACACCGGTGGAAAAAAGGGAGGATCTCCCTGCCTGGGTCCTCGCCATCCAGTAGCAGGCTTCTGCTCTAAAAATGGCATCTTCTTTGTGCTAAATGTCATATGAATGAAAGAAAGGGTGGACGACAGTGGAGAAGAAGGGCGGTGAAGTTCAAGGATACCTCCCACATATAACTGATTGTAAATTCTTGGGCATCAGGTAATAACCTACCGGTTAGATGTCATGTGTTTGTTCCATCCAAGTCAATTTAAATTGAGGCAAACCAGAGACAGCACCATAAAGTGTTTCATACTTGCGGAGAGATATTTAACTATTGTTTCCTTAGGAAAAAAATCTAATAGCTTTGCCTCGTTTAATCACAGTCAGATGTGGCCCAACGTTGGAAGTGGCAACTTCCTACAATGCTAAACTGCTTTTAATCAGGAATTTTGATCTCCGCTATATCTCAGGATGGGTTTTTTGTTATAAGAAAGAAGATTTAAAACAAAACAAAACAATTTTTGGGGGGAGGCCTTATGAAGAATTTAAGAACAATTATTTTAAGGGTTGTGAATCAGTATATTAACTTTCAACGACTCCTCTTTCTTTCTTTCTTTCTTTCTTTCTTTCTTTCTTTCTTTCTTTCTTTCTTTCCCTAAATAAATGCAGCATCTGTTCCTTTAAAGGGCTACAACAAGAATCTCCAGCCTGGGTGAGAATACAGATCTGCAGCTTAAAACGCCTTCGCATCAATCGGCCGTGGATATTAACCGGAGACGGCGCGGCGTGTTTTTGTCAGCGACAACTTGTTTGCGAATGCTTCCATGCCGAGAAATGGCCTCATTGAGAAGCTCAGCCTCCTAGCGATGTTATTTGACTTAACTCTGACTCTAAAGAGGCAATCAAAAGCATTCTCGGCCTTGCCCCTCCTCTTGGAGGTGTAATTAAAGAGACGCAGGGGATAATCCCACCTTCGAAAAGCTGGAGAAAAGATGGTTGTCCAGACAGGATCTGAAGTGGTTTCCTTAATCGAAAATGACCGTCCAATTCTCTGTGTACATCATGATTTTCTTTCGCTCTCTTATTCTCTCTCTCTCTCTCTCTCTCTCTTCCCCCCTCCCACCTTCCTTCTTCTTAGTGTTGTATCCCTCTGTAAGCCTCCAGGATATTAGAACGGCTTTTGTGGGGTGATGATGCAGCTGCTCATTATGAAGAATTCCACTTCTTGGCGCTGAGGGCAAGGCAAAAAAAGTGACCCCCGCATTTTAAAGGACGTTGCTATTTTCCCCCCCTTCAAAAGATACAGGATTAAAGGGTTGGGTTTGAAAAAAGAAAAAGCTGTGTCCAAGGGCCCCTCACCCACCCACCCTGTGACACCCCCTTTCTTTGGGTGTTTTCGTTGTCTTTTGAGATATTGGCCTGGAGAGGGATGTTTGGACAGGATTTAATTAGCCGAAATCAGGCCCGGATTATTGTCGAGATTATTTACACAGCAAATCTCCGAGTCTGGGACCGGGGGGTATTCAAAACGCGTCCGAATAAGAAAATCAAGGAGGGATTTGGGCAGCTTTTATGAGATAATGGACACTCAGGAGCTTGATCTTATTGGGGTGTGTGCGGCTGCCCTCAAAACCCGGTGGGAACCATATGGATTTGGAGTGTAGCGGCCTCTCTTATTAGTAGATGCGAAATGAATTGGGTGGGGAGGAGAGAAAAGTTTATGAGAAACTGAATGGTGAAATAAGAAGGGGAGATAATGAACTTGTTAAAAAAAAATAAAAGTAAAATGGTCGGCGTGGTTTACTACCTTTTTTTCAGAATCAATTTTATTTATGTTGGTTAGTAAAGTATTATATAGCATCACCCCATAAGAGAAGCAGGAAACGGTATTCACTTAAGACGCTGTTAAGTTGCACCCTGAGATGCGGGGTCTGGGCTTTGCGTATATTGTATATTTTTAATGTTTACTGTTTTTAGCTTTTGTGAACCGCCTAGAGAGCTTCGGCTGTGGGGCGGTATATAAATGTAATAAAATAAATAAATAAATAAATAAATAAAACAGAGGTCAGCAACTGAGCCAAATCTGGCACCCTGAGGGAGGGCAGCTACTCCTTCATTCATTCATTCATTCATCCGCTAAATTTCTATACCACCCAATAGCATAGCTCTCTGAGCGGCTCGCAAAATAGAGGTAAGGCCGCAAAACGCAAGGACAATATAGCAGAACATCAAATGCAAACCAAACGTAAACCAAGAAAAGCAATGTACAACCCAGAGCAGAGGACGTTAGCAAGGTTGCCAGGTTTTAAAAGCCAGCAGCATGGATTAAAAAGCTTTGGAGAATAATAATAATAATAATAATAATAATAATAATAATAATAATAATAATAATAGTGTTTGCCGAAAAGGCCACAAGGTAGGCGCTAGGTGAGCCATTCTGCCGAGGGCATTTTACCTGCTGGCCCTACTGTGGTCAAACTAAGGGCCAACAGGTAAATGGATTTTGTGGAAACAGCACTTACTGGGGCCCTTTCTATACCTAAGGATTATCCCAGGAAAATGGATGCCTGCTCCTGGGATCCCCTGTGTGGCATTTGGATGCACAGGGATGATCCCAGGACAATCCTAGGATATAGGGCTGGTGTAGATCTGCCCTGGGAGTCTACTTGAGAGGGTGAGGCTTGAAGAACTGCCTTCCAGCCCTCTCTTGCCTCTTAAATTGGCCTTCCAGGGAGGGTAGTTCCTGACCACAGTAAGCTCATAATCCAGTTTCCAACACCTGTGGTTAAAAGGATAGCAGAAACCAGAACTCTGCAAATGACAGCGTCAGGCAAGGTAGAGTGTACTGGTTGAGGTGTTCAATTCTGTACAAGGAAGGCTGAGCTGAAAGTTTCACCTCCAGTTCCATCCCTCAGTTTTGCCTTTCTCTCTCTCTCTCTCTCTCTCTCTCTCTCTCTTTCTTTCTTTCTTTCTTTCTTATTGCATTTTTAGACCGCCCAATAGCCGAAGCTCTCTGGACGGTTTACAAAAATTAAAACTATGTGAACCATCCAAAATATAAAACAAACAGCATAAAAGCATAACGGCTTTTGAACTGCTGGAGAGCATTTTTGGATCAGCCCTGAAGAGAAATCCGTAGAGGGACAGATGAGAAATGCCAATTCCTGATATCCCGTCACAGGCCAAGAAACAGAACCCGGACTAGATTGATGACCCGGGAATTTGGTTTGAATACCAGAGCTGAACGCAAGTCACATTCCCTCCATACAAAACCCCTCTCCTGGTCACCCTAAGCTTTCTTCATTTCAGCTGCGTAATTTATGTTGGGGGGGAGGGAAATCATTTTGCTGCAATTCCTAAATAACTAGGAGCATGTCTAGACCAGCCCTATATCCTGGGATTGTCCCAGGATCGTCCCTGTGCATCCAAATGCCACACAGATGATCCCAGGAGCAGGTTGGGATGATCCCTCCATTTTCCTGGGATAATCCTTAGGTGTACAAAGGGCCTGGGAGTCAGAAATCCTTACCAACCTAGTACAAATTACTCAGAGATCTACTAGAAGATCCAGATTTACAACCTGCCCACGCCTGGCCTCATGCCATCTCATACTGGAGCCCATGACTCATTAACTACATCAACTAGTATTAAACATAAGCTCATCTGCAATCTATTATTCTGAATAAAGAGTAATGAAATGTCTAGGTGGCTTTTTTCTCGGTGAACAGGAAAAAAAGTAAATTTAGTGGGGTGGGATCAGGGCTGGGCAACGCTGGTAATAGACCCAGGCCAGATGGGAAATGTAGGCCCCATTTCAACCTGCTCATTAAGTATTTTTTAATCAGTTCTAAATACATATGAACTAGAACGATTTTTTAAAAAGGTAATGGCAAGCACTTTGATTAAAGATGTATATAAGACATCACTTCCTCACATTCAGAAATGCTTTACCTGCTTCTCTTTGGGAAAATTCATCATCAACAACAGAAAAATCAAGCAACTTTGCCTTGTCAACATCCATGTTCAAAACTGCTCATCCATTCAAACGTTCTTTGCGGACCGTTTGCGGACCGAAAGTATTGTCCCACAAAAAGAAAGATTCGACCGTATCTCTAAAGAACACAGCAATAGAATGCATTATTGACTGCACTGCATTACTAGGTATCACTCTTGCTATCCAGCAGACACCTTGGCTGTCTCAAACTGGAGTCAGTACTGCTCACTCACGGGAGAGCTACTTTGTAACAAATCTTTACCAAAGGGTCCCCCTTTGCCTCTACCAGGGGGACTCGGAGTAGGGCCGCTCAAAATCGTAGGCCCCCACTGCCCGCCTCCCTCTGCCCAGCCCTGGGTGGGATTGATGAATGCAAGTAAACAAACGCAAAGCGCAAAGGTATGAATCTTTACATGTATTTGTATTGTGTTGCATTTCAGGCTCAAGTAACAGAAGGCTAAGGCAAGCAGCTTGTCAGCAGCAGAGACGGAAAATTGCCCTGCGAGGTTTCCCCTACATCACAGCCTTTATGGGCGTTACTATGTACAGAAAGCGTCACTCGCTGAAGGATGGCAGAAAAACGTTCCTGGAGGCAGTCTGTTGCCATGTGGTCTCTGTCAAAATATTGGCCGCGTAAGCTGTACCTGGCAGACTAACAAAGAAAGCAAACAGGAAGGGCCATTTTTTTTTATCACACCCTACCCTGTATCCCCCCACTTCACTCTCGCAAAAAGCAGGTACCAGCGCCCCCAAAACACTGTTTTTTAAAAGCGAAAGAGCCACTGGAGTGTTTCTCAGTGTAACGCCATTTGTCATGGATTGATTTAATAGATAGTAGACTATGTGACATAAAATACAGACACCAACCATTCATAGTGAAGATGTAAAGCGGCTTTATCTTTAAATTTGACTTGCTCTGGACAAGCCTCCAAATAGAGGACACCTTCAAATAGAGGGCGATCCCTTCTAAAGAGGACACATAGACAGTCTAAGTCTTTGCCAAGCAGGATGTTTGCCTGAAAACGGGAAGTGTCACACATGGAAATAGAACTGAGGGGTTATGACTTCCTATTTTAGATGCTTAAATAATCCTGGATTTGAGGCATGTGAGTGGAGGATTGCCAGGGATATAAAGCTATATAGCAGTACTGTTTTTGACCTTGAAAGCTCTTGATGGCTTGGGACAGGGATATCTGAAGAGCTGATTGTCTCCACATGTGTCTGCCTGTACATGACAGAAGCCGTTCTTTGGGTGCCCCTGCCATCTGAAATCTGAAGAGCAGCGGCTGGCTACAGTGTGGGAAGGGCCTGTGTGGTGGCGGCACCCTGATTGTGGAATACTTTGGCTCTCCTGGCACATACCTTGGATATTATTTAGGGTGACCAGATGACCTGGAAAACCCTGGAGACTTCAGGGAAAATGGGGATCTCTGGGGCAACCAGGACTTGGCCCCAATTTACCAGGGAAAAGGCCCGGAGGATGCGTTCCCGGACAACTGGGAACACGTCATCCAGCCACCCCCAGCACTGATCTAGTCTTCTCCTGGGTTGGCGCGATCGCAGTCCTGCCGTTTCTCCTCACAAAACTCCTGTGAGGTAGGTTAGGCTGAGAAAAAGAGTAGCTAGCTCAAGCTCAACCACGTAAGTGGCTGAGTAAAGATTTGTACTCGGAACTCCCTAACCAAAGACCAGGTAAAAGGAAGTATTTCTTCACACAGTGCATAGTTAAACGCTGGAATTCACTACCACAAGATGTAGCAATGGCCACCCATTTGGATGGCTTTAAAAGGAGGGTTGGATAAATTCCTGGAGGCAAAGGCTATCAATGGCTACTAGCCCTGATGATTATGCACTACCTCCAGTATCAGAAGCAGTAAGCCTGTATACACCCGTTGCTGGGGAACATGGGTGGGAGGGTGCTGTTGCACCATGTCCTGCTTGTGGTTTCCTGGTTAGCAGCTAGTTGGCTACTGTTTGAACACAGTGCTGGATAGATGGACCCTTAGTTAGATCCAGCATGGCTCTTCTTTTGTTCTTAACACATTGACTGCCACACCACACTGGTCTTATATATCCTGTTGCAGAGAGAAAGCAAACATATTCCAACTATCCATGGAGAAATTGTTTATCCCTCTCCCAGCTGAGGGAGACAAATCAATGATGGCTAGTTGTCGAGTGTGTGTGTGTGTGTGTGTGTGTAAGTGTGGAATGGCTAAAGGAAAAACTGTTTAACCTGGGAGCATGAAAGACCCAATGTTCTCCAGATTACAACGGAGATTAGCAAAAGAAAAAAAAAATATTTGAATTTCTGATCAGCAGGAGGCTTGAAAGGGGACAAAGTACAGATTGGCAGGTGTTAGGAAGCCCCCTCCCCTCCCCTCAAAAAGAGAGACCAACAGAGCCGGCTTTTGTGGCCCAAAAGTTGTGCCAGCAAAACAAATATGTCTTTCACTTTGAAGAACTGGGGAGGAATTTGCCGCCATCACCATGGCAACCCACAAGGCCTCATGCCTCCAAAAGGGCCTACAGCTGCTGTTTCTTCCACTGTCCTCACATCTCCATACAGATCCTGGCTTGGAGGACTTTAGATTTATTTGTCTATTTGTTATTTATTTGAAATTATTGTTAGGCCACCTTTAAGGGTAAAATGCTTAGAGATGTCAGATTCTATTCCGAACCATGCTGGCCTAAAACATGGAGAATACCCCCACCATAACCACCACCCATCCAATAAACAATTATAAGTACCAAAAGGAGACATTTAAAACTCCAAGGAAATGAAGCCAAAGGGACGTCACTGCGTTTTAAAAGCCGCCAGCAACCCAAGAAAGAATAGCATGACCTGTCCAAGAGATATGTGGAACTAAACACCTATGTCATATTTATTTATTTAGAACATTTGTATCCCGCCCTATATCATTAAGATCTCAGGGCGGCGTACAGATAAAAGCATATAGTATAAAACAATAAATATACACAGTTAAAAACAAATTAAGCCATGAACCAAGTCTGATCAGTTGCATATGATGGACCAGGTGGTCCAGGAAGATATCAGGGAGAAGAGATGGACCACGGGAGTAATTCACCTGGCAAACCAGGTGATTCTTACGCTAATGGCCATTCTGCATCTTATGCAAAATTTTGTGCTTCGGCGGAATGCTTCCTGCCAAGAGTGGTCGGTCCCCTTGCTCCAACCTCTCAGAATCTTGCCAGATTTTGGAGCAGTGCTGGCTCCAGGTTTTGGAGATTCGTTGGGTGAGATACCCTCCATGCACTCCTTCCATCAGTGAGTCTACCTTGCCCAGTCGAGAGCGAGAGGCCGGTAAACAAGCAGGTTGCGATGGTGAAGAGGAGGAAGAACTAAAACGTTTCTTCTCCTCTTCTACCTCCACCAATTCGGCCTCAGGGTGAACATAAGAACATCAGAAGTGCCCGGCTGGATCAGACCGAGGGTCCATCTAGTCCAGCACTCTGTTCACACAGTGGCCAACCAGCCATCGGCCAGGGATGAACAAGCAGGATAAGGTGCAACAGCACCCTCCCAACCATGTTCCCCAGCAACTGGTGCACACAGGCTTACTGCCTCGAATACTGGAGGTAGCACACAACCATCAGGGCTAGTAGCCATGGATAGCCTTTGCCTCCAGGAATTTATCAACCCCCCTTTTAAAGCCATCCAAATGGGTGGCCATCACTTCATCTTGTGGTAGCGAGTTCCATAATTTAACTCTGCGCTGTGTAAAGAAGTCCTTCCTTTTATTTGTCCTGGATCTCCCACCATTCAGTTTCATGGGATGACCCCACTGGGTTATAGTATTTTGAGAGAGGGAGAAAAATCTCTCCCTATCCACATTCTCCACACCGTGCATAATTTTGTACACCACTATCATGTCTCCCATTAGGGAGCCGTTGCCGGTCAAGAGTCGATACTGTTGTGCTGAGCAGGATGGACCAATGGCCTGAATCAATATAAATCACATTCCTATCTTAATAGCCAAGGCTCTCTTGCACTTGCCCAACTTTGCCAAGGGCTAGCATTAGCCATGGGATCGCCCTGTGGCTTTTAAACCTTACTGATCAGACTCCATTGTCTTTATTTTTCTGACCGCATTTCTTTTCCAGGCTTCCTCCCATGAACTATATGCATTAATTACATCATCATCAGCGATTAGGATAAAACAGGTAAGCGTCACAAAAGCTGAGTCAGCTCAGAACGGGACAGAATGTCCGTCAGCGATCCTCGGAGGCGCAAATTCAAATCTTTTCTTAGCCACAGATCTACGCAAGATGGCCTTGCACAAGCCGCTGTTCTCAGCCTCAGTTTCCTGTTTGTCAGATCAGTGAGGCCAACCATGCAGGATATAAAGAGGGTAAACAAGACTACAGTCACTTATCACTGCATAGCTGCAATATTCCTCATGATTATTAATGTCGCCACCACGACCACACCAATAATGATACTGATAACGTCAGTGGCCTAACTGTGGAATCCATTGCCTAGATTTATTGGCCTAGTGCCTGGCGTCACAATCACCTTTCAGGTGCCAGTCTAAATCCATTCCTATCTCCCGAGGCTTTTTTTTAAAACAACAATGCACACCCAACTGTTTAATTGCTATTTTATTTGTTTTAATGCTGATTATTGCTGGCTCATCTATATCGTTTGGAACTGAACTTGTATGCGCTTTTAAGATCATTGTGGTGGAAAGATGGGATAAAAAACAACAACATTTCAATAAAATAGTCCAAAGCAAATGGCCCCAAATCACCGACTATAAATCTCCTTCTTGCTTATGGGTTAGAAAAACCCCTTTTATAAACTGCCTCTTAACTAAACAGAAACTCTCCTATCTGGAAATTCTGGGGATGAACCTGGGACTTTTAACATGCAAAATAAGCACTCCACCACTGTCATGACCATAACTACCGTGGCTGCCTTGCATAGCTCTTACGTTCATCTCTTGAAGCATCCATGTAATTCCGGCTATGTCATCTGATCATGTTTTATTTGACTTGTGACCGTGCTACTTCCCAGATACAAGTAGAATTACAACGATGTTATCCATCATGATAAACACTAGGGATTAGGAGTGTGCACTAACCACAATATTCAACTTGCTTCGAAAATGCCCCAACTCAGCTCAGACCAATTCTGAAGCTGCCCACTTCAACTTAGGCCATAGCTAGACCTAAGGTTTATCCCAGGATCATTATTATTATTATTATATTAGGCAACATCAGGTACAAAAATTCATAGATGCATAAAAAAAAAAAAAATTCAAGCCTAAAAAGAGAGTTTGGGATGACTGGAAAAATTCTCAAGGTTCGGGATGAACCAAATTTAAGACTGGGAAAAGGAACAACTGAAATTGCCAGTTTCATCCATCCCTATTATGACGTATTTGTCCCATTGATTTCAATGGATCTACTCTAAGGATGGTTAGATCCATATGCAACCCCTTATGTATTGAACAAATGACATAGCATGATCTTTAGGGAAATGGGAGGACCAAGACTTCAAGAAAGTAACCACTACCAACGAAGAAGGAAAGAGCTTATGGAACGATGGTCCCAGTGAACTGAAATTTGGAATACTTGCTCATACACGCTTACTATGCCTTAGACCTAGTTTTGCTTCCCCTTGCATAAGAATACAGACTTCCTATTTGCCATATTCTGTTCTCTGAGATGGTTTTATTCACATTCTTAAAGTATGCATTTTGCCCCCGAGTAATCTGGCAAAGAAATATGTCAGCGTTCTCTCTCTCTCTCTCTCCCCCCCCCCCGCTTTTACTTGTTAGAGATGGTTATGAAAAGACTCATAGTATTCAGCTCTAAGAAACTGGTTCCACAATATTTTGCGGTGATAAAAACACAGAGATCTTCTACGCAGACAATAATTATATTTAATTCTGCCTTTTTATATCCAAGGGAAACTGTGTTGTTGTTTGTTTAATTGTCAGCTAATTATATAAGACATCCACTATCAAAGTAGCAAGAGCTATAGCAAAAAGAAAAAAAGAAAAGAAAATAGAAGCTTGTTTTAAAATGGTAATCTTTGAAGCATGTTTTGCGTGAGGCAAGGCATTTTTAAATATATAAGGCATGTCCAGATAATTTTGGGAGAGTGCGGAATGGATTATCTTCATGTCATCCTTCCGTGCTGCTGGAACCGTTTCTGAGAAAAGGAATCTTGGAGCACACGGGCATGTGAAACAGCCAGATTCATATGAATTCCCCATCTCCAAATGAAACAACCCCCCCAAAAGCAAAGCAAAGAAAAAAGCAAATCGCTGAATGCTCGCATGCCGCCCCCTTGTTTACATTTCCCTTTTGAAAAATATTTAAATTCCACATTTAATTTCAAGATAAATATGACACAACAAAGTTTGTGGTCGCAAATGCAAAGCAAATGAAGAAAGGGGGGAAGCATTCTCGTCTTCTCCTCGGCTGGCATTGTGCAGAAACGGACAGTTCGAAAGATGGGACTGGGTGGAGGAACAGAGTGGAGATGGAGAGAACGGAAAATAAACGGAGTACAGTTTATAAATGGAGGTACGGCGTGCATGTGTGCGAGAACTATTCCCCCGCCCTCCACTTATGCAAAGCAGCAGCTAAAGCCGGTAATGTGCCGAAAGCATACAAGTGTGGTCAATCTCTTGGAGGCCTTAATTTATTATCGCAAATGTCACGCCTACACAATAGCGTTATTGTTGATTCATTAGGTAATTTCCCTTGAAGACCAGCTGTTTTCGAGTGCGGCTGGATGAATAATGAAGATGATATTCAACGCTGAGGTTGCCACCGGCAGGCGAGGGAAGGAGGTCCTCGCCCCCCAACCGGTGTCCCGCCGCCTAAGGCACCCGTTCCGAACAAGGGGCAGGAGGTCTTCCACCTCCCATTTGAATAGAGAGACTCCCAGGTGTCAAATTTGCTAAGAAGGCAGGTTCCTGGCTAATACCTACAATAGAATCAACAGCCCCATGTGTCTCAGCCCACAATCGAGCCTGGGGCTTCTGTCACCTTTTATTTCCCTGATGTGCCTCGAGGCCACGATCTTCTCCTCCCACTAGACTCAATTCCCAGGTGCTCTGCCCTCTGCATTTTGCCACCAGGATCACTCACAAAATAAATAATAAAATAAAGTCAGGAGTACAAAGAACACAAAAGCAATGAAGATACCTCCTTCAGCTATGCTCCAGGCCAGATTTTTTAGATCCTATATTCCAGAAGCGTCTCCACCTTCTTCTTTTTTTTAACCAGTGCAACGGAGGAAATCATTATTAAACCGTAATTTAGTGCAGCAAGACTTTGCTCCCCTCCTCAATACACACACACACACACACACTCCCCGGGATGTTATTTCTCATTTGAACGATCCCTCTGAGAGCAACATTTCCATCACATAAGTAACGCTACAATTAAAGCACATTCAAGAAGCCCCAATAAAGCAGACAAGTGCCGTGTGGCACCGGGTTGTGGTTCATTAGGGGTGGTAGATGAATGCTAACCGTTTGTCAAAGCTTTGCATCAAAAAACCAAAGAAAGAGAAGAGTGGAGAAAGCAGAGGGGACGCTTATTTAGTACAAGGTATATTTTGAACAACACCGAGGGTGTGGGAACAATGAGAAAATCGCTGCCGGGGCCTTCTCTTTCTTCTTCTCTTAGGAAAAAAAAGAGAGCATGTTTTAAAGCGTTGGTTCATGGGGGCGGGTCAAAGGGGTAAATGGATCATTAGCGCACTGGTACCCACCTGCTGATGATTGGAAAGCGTGGCAATTTTTCATTTGACATTTGAAAAGATAGACTGGGGAGTATGGAGATAGGGAGGGAAGAAAGAAAGAAAGCCATGCCATGACGTGATAAAACAAGTCTTTAACGTTCTTATGAAATCATTGTTGGGCACTTATCCCTCCAAAGAAGAGATGGGGGGATGTGTTTGGTTATGGACACCCCTAATTCCCCGCTTTCAAAACGACATGCGAACCAAAATTCAGTTATCCTTCAAAATTTGCACTTCTCCAAATTTTGCAACGGCGTTCGCCTATCCAAAAAGGGCGTGTCTTGGGGGAACGTGTGCACAAAAACGTGTATGCTTGTGAAAATAACATTTAAACACGCATTGTATTAGGGGAAAGAGCTTGCAAACATGCGTACATTGGACGCACAAAAATATTAGAGGGAATGTGCATGAAAATATGGATTAATTCTCAGGGGGGTGTCTTTTTCAAAAAATCTGAATTTGTTGTGGAAATGGGATGCACACGCTGAAGACTGGAAGAATGAGAAACTGAAATTGACCCTAACCCTAACCCTATCCAAAAAGGGCGTGTCTTGGGGGAACGTGTGCACAAAAACGTGTATGCTTGTGAAAATAACATTTAAACACGCATTGTATTAGGGGAAAGAGCTTGCAAACATGCGTACATTGGACGCACAAAAATATTAGAGGGAATGTGCATGAAAATATGGATTAATTCTCAGGGGGGGGGCGTCTTTTTCAAAAAATCTGAATTTGTTGTGGAAATGGGATGCACACGCTGAAGACTGGAAGAATGAGAAACTGAAATTGACAGATTTAGCCATCCTTACTCCTAAGATATTGGAGAAAACATGGTATTGGGTGTAGTTGGGAATCATGTCCCTTCACCCCCTGTACTTAGTATGTTGAGTAGATATCTCACGCCTGTATCCCTTACTTCACCACTGAACATGTGAATGGCCTCCACTATATGAAAACTCTGTTTGTGTTGTTTGATATAAGGCTCTTTCTGTGCATGTAAGTTGCAGCATGGAACAGAAGACCTGAGATACTGCTAGGAAGGTCTCTTGCTAGGAAGGTCTCACGCTTTGACAAGAACGGGAGCAGCTCTCCTAAGGAGCATAGGTCAGACTGTCTGTCTATCTAGCCCAGTATTTTCTGCTCTAAGCCGGGGATCTCAGGCAGGGAGAGGTCTTTCCTATCACATGATCCTTTGACCTGGAGATGGTTGGGACTGGACTTGGGGTCTTCTACATGCCCAGCCTGTGCTCCATCATTGAGCTACACTCTTCCAGCCTCTTCTGTGGCATGCGACTCCGTGGCATCCACCAGGGCTAGGAATTAAAATGGCAGTGCCATGACTCAGTCTCTCATTTAAAGAGGGCCCCACAGTACTAGGAATCAAGGGTAGGCTGTGCTGCAATCTGACCGTACCATCAGCCTAAAGATCCTTTATGCTGACCCTAAGCCTGCAAACACAGACTCCATGGATTTATATGGAACAGGAGTGGGGGGAAGGTTTGAAGGCAGCCACTGAGAATCTACATTCTTACATCTCAGTGAGAACTTGGATAGACATTCTATGGAACACACCAAGATAACTTGACCACCCATGGGTTCTATGACTATGCTTCCTGATTGGAGGAAGAGGGGGGCATTTGCTGGATCAGGAACAGTCCAAGACAT
This sequence comes from Elgaria multicarinata webbii, assembly GCF_023053635.1. NCBI lineage: Eukaryota > Metazoa > Chordata > Lepidosauria > Squamata > Anguidae > Elgaria > Elgaria multicarinata. Next base: position 14,440,860 of record NC_086189.1, read on the forward strand.
TTTGCTGCCAGCGGCAAAAGACAAAATGGTACCCGCCCACCTCCCATTCCACATACAGAAGCCAATTGGACTTGGCAGTTAAACCTTTCTTCAACACAGGTGATGGGATGGCAATTGTCTGATTTAGAGAGTCCAGGTCAGGCCGTATAATGTCCATAGCTCTCTCTGCCAAGAGAGAGGACTGACCAGCAGATCAAAAAGAAAAGTTAGGGGGCAGTTGGTGCCCCCCAGTATCTACCAGTTGCCTTGCTCTGCCTAATGTTATGGCCATCCCTGTTGTGGGTTCAGGGTCTGGGAGGGGGGATACAGCTGTGTATATAAATCATTAGCCATCTTTCCTGACACTGGGTCATTTCCATCTTCCGAATGGATGCCTGCAACCAGTAGGCTGCACTGCACGAATGCGGAGACACTGCAAATGTCTTTCCCCTCACACACACTGCAATTAACACAACGCAACACACACCACCTTTTCTGCATCTCAGAGTTATAATTTGATTATTTGTCTCGCATTCATCTTAAGCAAAGGGGCTGACAGATAACTGCAAAGTAATGTGATAAAAACCATTTATAACGCCAGCGTTTTCCAGGTCCTTCTCCCTAACTAGTTATGACAAGGTAATAATGCCGGTTATGCATTTGTCTGCCTTTAAATTGGTTACTTAAAACAATGATGGATGAGGATGAAAGACCCCTCTGTATTGTGAAGGGCAACCCTTGATTTCCGATCTCATTTTCACAGCTAATGAATTATATCTAATTAGTAGATCCCAAATCTAATTGAGAGGTTGAAACAGTGACCCGCAGAGAGGACGGTTCCTTTTCGGGAAGAGTAATTTTCCTTTCGTTTTGTTTTCTTTCCCTTAAACAAAAAAAGCCTCGTAATGTCCGTCTCCAAGAAGGCCCTCAATGAGCCCGCATAAAGATGGAATCAATTTGAAAATTTGCCTGTCTGTTTCGCTTAAGGTTTTAATGAAACTCATCTTAACAGATGTATCCTTTCCACTGGGAATGTAAACTCTCGACTCACTATTATGCTCTATTTATTATTTTTTTCGCAAAAATATGGGCAGTTATTATGCCGTCGTTGGAATCAAATCAGGCCATAAACGAACATTGCCAATATCCTTCTCTCTCTCTCTCTCTCTCTCTCTCTCTCTCTCTCTCTCTCTCACACACACACACACACACACCTCCAAAACAATGAAAAATAAAATTGCTCACTCCGGAGGAGTGTCTGTCAGGAGTTTTGTATCATTCTGTGGAAGCAGAATACCGGAGCATGACGCAGGCATAAGCAGCAAATAAAACTCCTCGATCCAAGTGGTTAAAAACATCAAGTCCAGAATCTTGCTTTCAACGGTAGCCAGATGAATGTTTTGCAATGCTCAGAGTCCAGGCGTTGCGCTTGTGAGCCTTTCTTGTCAATCACAAGCATCTGATACTCACAGGTTTGTCTGACGTTACAACCCTATCGGAGATATATATATATATATATATATATATATATATATATATATATATATATTACACTTCCAGCCAGAGGAGGCTGGTAGCTCAGATTTTGGTGGAATTCTGGATTTCAGGACCAGCCAGAACTCGGACAGAGCTATCCAAGATGCTGAACCCATATTGGATTCCTCCTTTAGATCTCTAGCTGGTTCTGACTGAAACCCAGAATGAATTCGCAGCCCTACTGAAATCAGGCTAACTGGTTCCAGTTTATTCACACTTAGAATCATAGAGGGGTGTGGGGATCTTGTAGGGTAATGTCCTACTCCATGAAGAAATTCCAGAGCTAGGACATTGTCTACAGACAGCTGTCCATCCTCTGCCTGAAGACCTCCAGCGAAGGAGAGCTCCTAGCTAACTGGTTCGATTGTTGAGCTATTCTTTCCATCAAGAGATTTCTCCTAAAGTTTAACTGAAATGGATCCTCCTCTAACTTAAGCTCATCAAAACTAGTTGTGCCCCATAGGGCAGCAGAAAACAGGACCTTGCCCTCTTCTGGGATTTGAAGAGTGCTGTCACATTCATCAGCTTAAACATATCCAGTTCATTCAACCTTTCCCCATAGGACTTAGACTCATAGAATCATAGAATAGTAGAGTTGGAAGGGGCCTATAAGGCCATCAAGTCCAACCACCTGCTCAATGCAGGAATCCACCTTAAAGCATCTCAGACAGATGGTTGTCCAGCTGCCTCTTGAATGCCTCTAGTGTGGGAGAGCCCACAACCTCCCTAGGTCATGGGTTCCATTGTCGTATTGCTCTGTCAGGAAGTTTTTCCTGATGTCCAGCCGGAATCTGGCTTTCTGTAACTTAAGCTCATTATTCCATGTCTTGCACTCTGGGAGGATCGAGAAGAGATCCTGGCCCTCCTCTGTGTGACAAGCTTTCAAGTATTTGAAGAGTGCTCTCATGTCTCCCCTCAATCTTCTCTTCTCCAGGCTAAACATACTCAGTTCCTTCAGTCTCTCCTCATAGGGCTTTATTTCCAGACCCTTGATCATCCTCGTTGCCCTCCTCTGAACACACGCCACTTGTTTTCCATCCCGTTGACCAACTCTGTTGCCCTCCTTCCAGCCAATTCCAATAACTTGTGAGCAATCCCCATCAAACACAGTAGGGCTTGCTTCTGAAAAGACATGCATAGGATTTCAATGTAAAGCTGCAATCCTATGCATGTTTAGATAGAAAAAAGTCCTGCAAATTCCAGCATCCCCTAGCCAGCCATCGAGATATGCCCACATAGAGATTCCATTTGACAGTCATGCCTAATCGCCATGTTAAAAGAGCCATATCCCTAATGCCAGGTTTGTCGGGAGATACTGCAATGACTCATTTGTAGGGGAAAGTAAGTATTTGAAAAAGAGAAAGATCCATTTAGACCAGGTCCAGATTTCTGAAGTAGCAACAAATAACAGAGCGGAATTGCTCTGCTTTTGAACAGAACACCTTTCATGGTTGCTTTTAAATGTTGCGATCATACATTGATGTATATATGTGTGAATAGGGTGACCATATGAAAAGGAAGACAGGGCTCCTGTATCTTTAACAGTTGCATAAAAAAGGGAATTTCAGCAGGTGTCATTTGTATTTAGGGAGAACCTGGTGAAATTCCCTCTTCATCACAACAGTCAAAGGTGCAGGAGCTATACTAGAGTGACCAGATTTAAAAGAGGGCAGGGCACCTGCAGCTTTAACTGTTGTGATGAAGAGGAAATTTCACCGATTTCTCCCTAAATACAAATAACACCTGCTGAAATTCCCTTTTCTATGCAACTGTTAAAGATACAGGAGCCTTGTCCTCTTTTTCATATGGTCACCCTACGTGTGAAGGTATTTTTTTGGGGGGATGGGTTATTAAAATTAAGTTGTATGTGTGTTTTTAATGAAAGAAGAGCTGGTGAATTAATAATGAGGGTTTCAGAAGCTCAATTTATATTCATAACAATAAAAAATCATTTGGAATCGCTGGTGCATGTTCATTGCACACTATTTTCAGTGGCAGTAAAGCACTCTTTAAGACGGTCTGGAGTGGATCCACACATGGATTTGCTTTTTTTAAACTCACTCTAACCTGCACGATTTTACACACCCTTCTTCACACTCAAAGAGATATTTTAAATAAATAAATAAAGGACATCCAGTATCACTGAAAAGGAAAGGAAAGGAACCTCTCGTGCAAGCACTGAGTCATTACTGACTCTTGGAGGGACGCCAGCTTTCGCTGACGTTTTCTTGGCAGGCCTTATAGCGGGGTGGTTTGCCGTTGCTTTCCCTGGCCGTTATTACCTTTCCCCCAGCTAACTGGGTACTCATTTTACTGGCCTCGGGAGGATGGAAGGCTGAGTTGACCCGAGCCGGCTGCCTGAAACCAGCTTCCGCTGGGATCGAACTCAGGCCATGGGGAGAGTTTCAGCTGCAGAAACTGCTGCTTTACCACTCTGTGCCCCTAAACTTGGAAATTCATGCAGAGTAACCATGTTGGGGCAGTTGCTCACCTCAATATGCTCACATTCATACTTGATCATTTGGTTCTCGGTTGCTCGGCATGCAAATAGGGCTGAGATGAGTGTGAGGATTGGTCAGCGGCTTAGATTGGCAGTAATGAATCATTTAGTTTTCAAAGGTGTTTGTAGTGGACGTGTGCTGTATTTTTCTTTTGCGATGTGTGAATAAAACAAATATTTGAAAATGGGGAGGATTGGTGTAATGTTGTTAACAGCTGCTGCTCTCACACAGGTTGTTGCTAGGCATGCAAAAAGGTGGAGACGGGAGTGGAAATTACTGTAATGGCTGCTACAGTCACATAGGTACGGAACCTCTCCAAGGCAAGGAAAGCAGTGCTATTCCCCCCTACGCAGTTCCTGGGAGAAACGGGGATTGGCGTCGTGTGTGTGTGTGTGTGTGTGTGTGTGTGTGTGTGTGTGTGTGCTCTCCCAGATGAAAAATTGCAGCTCCTTCAAATGCAATACCTTCCCTTCCTTCTCAGCTTTCAGACAATACCTCCTCCGGCCTGTGCAGATAAGGCAGTTCATGGGGAGAAGGCAGGCAGATCGACCCACTTGCAGAAATGTAGGACATCACTGCATATTTTCATGCCTCTAGCACCCCCTTTCATAAGCCCATGAATGCAAGTTGGTGTAATAATAATAATAATAATAATAATAATAATAATAATAATAATAATAATAATAATAATCCTATAAGGCTATCGAGTCCAGCCCCCCACTCAGTGCAGGAATCCACCCTAAAGCATACCTGACAGATGGCTGCCCAGCTGCCTCTTGGATGCCTCTAGTGTGGGAGAACCCACAACCTCCCTAAGTAACTGGTTCCCTTGTCGTACTGCTCTAACAGTCAGGAAGTTTTTCATTTCCTGACCATCACTCTCCTCCTAGATTCTCACCCGAAGCCCTGCTAGAAATCACTAAGACCATTATTATTTATGAGCACTGTTTGTACCTTGACCAACAGGTATGGTGGTATGGTAGCCACGTTTCCTACTTTAACGTGGACAGTCTTCTATTCAAAGGGTTGTCAGAGGCCTCCTCTGTTTGAAGAGCTTAGTTCAAGTCCAGTTTAAGCAATAAAGAACCATAAAATTGCTGAGCGGGGGCCTTGGAGTTTCCCATCCACAGTTAGCACCTGGACTTCAGACGGAAGGTCTCCTCCTGGTCACATTCTTCCCTTTCATGGTTTGATAGATTGCCTTTCTATTTAAATTCTAGTACCGATTTCCAAATTTGCATTTGCACCTATAAATCAGCACATTTTATGCAAGTCTGCTTCTTCTTCTTTTGGGTTATGCATTTCCTTCATCCTGGCTACGCCTAAGCGGCCACACTCTCAAAGTCCCTTGGCTTTTTGTCCCTTATCTTGCAAAAAGGTCCATTTCAAATTAGCATTTATACATATAAAGGAGCATATGCAAGATTTATGCAAATCGGTATCCTTATTTGTCCTCTTTTTTGAGTGATGCATCCCCTCTTTTATGGTACCCACCCTAACTGCAAGATACCCGAAATAATGACAGACTTGTCGCCAAGCTGTAACTAAGATCCATGACTCGGTTTTTTACTGCCAGGCTTCGGCTGTCTCTTTTCTCTTGGTTTCCTATAAAGGGGGAGCCTCAGGGCCTGTAGAAAAGACCTCTTTCATCAGCGGTTATCCTCCCAATCTAACATTACCACAGCCCATCCATCATGGCCTTCTATTTGTTACAAGTCACTAGAGCTTATCAGGGCCTCTTTAGACCAAAGGTGCCTCTGGCTTTTGATACTCACTGGGCCAGCTGACCTTAAAACTCTCCGAAAGTAGTTTGAGGATGGTCCAGAGAAGCCCTCCACCTGTAAAAATCACACCTCATAGACTCTCCCCTCCCCTCCAAATTATCCTGTCCACAAACACAAAAGATGTCATCGATGTGAACAGGGAGAAAAATCCCATAACATCTATCTTATTGTCAGGTTTGTTCTTACCAAAGAAGAAAAATGCACACAGTAGCATGACTCCAAAACAAAAAACCTCAGACATCATATTCGATCTCTGAACTTCAGAAAATAAATAAATGACAGCTTGCCAGCTTCCCAAAGAATAATAGCTAGCCCACTGGTCACAGCTTGCTAGCTTCAGGTTGGGGAGGTGGGGGAATTGTATCACGGGAATCCTGAGCAGTCTACGAGTTGTCTATAGCCATTGGCTAGGCTGCTGTGATGTCACAACAACCAGGAGACCTGAGATGTATGTATAACAAACAGGAATAACGTTGAGTGTTCCGGTAATCAAGGGCATTCTTAGTATGCTCTTTCCTTGTATTCTTGTCTTGGCAATTTCATGTATCCTCCATCAAATGCTTCTTCGCATGTGCAGACGTACCTATCACCTTTTTGTTTAAGTCTAAAGGAGAAACGTATCACATTTCTGGTAAAACAGCTTGGCTGTTACACATTTGGATATGTCGAAGTGAATCTGCAGTTACGTCTCTCTGAATAGCTGCTTGTGTTGAATCTGCCGTTCACCATCATCCACTAGTTTTATGTAGTTTTATTGGTTACATATAGAAATGCTTATAGGTGAAGCTGGCTCTTTCTCTATGGGCCCATCTACACCAAGCAGATATTCCACAATGAAAGTGGTATGAAAGTGGTATGAAGGCAGGAACGCACGACTGCTTTATAGTGGTATTGAAGTGCACTGACAATTGTTGGGGTCCGTGACGTACACCATAGACCGCTTTCATACCACTTACATGGTGTTATATCCTGCTTGGTGTAGATGTGTCCTGGGCCCCAACAGTTGTCAGTGCACTTCAGGACCACTATAAAGCAGTCGTGTGGCTCCTGCCTTTTATATACCTCTTTCATAATGGAATATCTTGCTTGCTGAAGATGAGCCCTATGTCTGATTGTGTTCGTGTGTGTTGCGTTATTTCTGTATAAATATCTCACAGCTGCACGTATCCCCTAAAAGCTCATCAATGCAGCAGAATGTGGGTTCCCCAAAGGCTCCCCCAAATCCATGAGGCTAAAAACCTAAATACCTCGGTTTCTAGCCTCCATGGTTTTCAGGATATGCTTGAGTGCGTGCAGCCAACACTTGTAGAAAACTCTGAAATCTTTGTTTGTATATTGTGATTTGATTGGATTTTATTGTACATTGCTTTGAGGGTCCTGGTGGGCAGAAAAGTGAAATATAATGATCAATAAAGAAATAAGACGTCAGTAGAGCAACATGAATTTCCATCAGCCAGGAGACAGGGCGTCTGTACCTGCCTCTCTCTTTGCCCCGCCCCACGAGGAACAAAGAGAAACCATACTGAATCATGAATATTAATCAGTTTAATTTGCATAACAGATACAGGTCACAGAAACCAGGCCTCTCTTGGTATGCGTTGCTGCTTAAAGCAGTTTTTTGCCCCCATAAAACAGTAAGTTTGCACAAAGGATTTATATCAGGTTTGATAGAAGTCAATGACTTAAACTCTGCCCAGATCCTCTCGCTTTGCATCTGGATTTCTGCTCTTTTGCGAAGGCACGGCAGCTTTCAGAATTGGGTGTTTTTTTTAAAAACAAAACAACACACCAAACCTTTCATATTTATCTCTCTTTCTCTGTGTTTTAATTCTTTTCTTTTGATGGAAAAAGAGGGAGAAGGGAAATGCCAGAGCAGTCTGTCTAAAGTTATCCATGCATTTTTAAAGCTGTGATCGCCACAATATCCAGGCTCCATTAATAAAACAATCTCCAGCAGGCACTAATGGCCCATAATTATCTCGGTATTTCTCTTCCCCCCCCTTTTTTTTTGGTATTTTAGAGTGTGCAAGTGCAGGAAAACATTGCAACAATGAACGTCAGGGGTTCAGCAGTTGGAAACTATCTTCCTCATGAAAAACAGAGGCCTGCTGTAGCAATTAACTTAAAACATACATTTGGCATTCGGAGCGCTTGCAATCTGATGTAAACAAATAAGTTTTTTTTCCCTGTCTCTCCCTCTCTAGTTTGCAAACTGATTCCCCTTTCCTCCTCCAAACCCTCAGCTTTAATTGGTGTGAAAACGCCCTAGGACAGCAGGAAAGGAGCGAAGAAAAGGGAGGGGGAGAAAAAAAACCCTTCTTGATGGGAAAACAAAAATTAGTTTTTGTAACCTGCTTCTATTTTACTGTATTTGTGTTGGCTTGACAGCCACAGCGGTTTGGGGATTAGCTCAAGTGATTTCTAAAGTAAAGCTGCAAAGAGGTGGCGGAAAGAAGCATAACGTTCAAGGTACGCAAAATGCGTCGGTTTGGGTCGCGGGTTTCGCGACGGTGACCCCAAACGTTTCCTGAAAAAGGGGCAGAAGGGATTTCTCTCTCTCTCTTCCTAAGGAATGGATACACACACACACACAAAGAGGTAGGGAGGGAGAGAGAGGGGGAGAACGCTTTAGCACTGAAGGAACGCTGCCATTCATTTTGTTGCATGGGGGAATTTCACACCTTCGGAAGACCACCTCTCTCCTTTCAGACCAGATCTAACATACTTGTGGGGGAAACGGTCCGGAGGAGGCCAGGGAAGGCTAACCACAGCAATTACGTGATAATTAGGGCTATCGTCTAGTGATTGATAGAGGGCTGGAAAAAAAAATGCATCTTGTCACATGCTAATAGCCTAGACAAGGTGCTCCACTCAAGACTGAAGGATTTCCACTTATCTCAAGAGAGATAAGAGACTCAACAACAACCCCTGTGCCTCCAAGCACAGAGTCCCTTCGCCTGCAGTAGCGAACGCAAACTTCCCTGCAAAGTCCAAATGCTGACGGTTATTTCCCCGATTTTATATTCAATGTTCAGCAGGTGATTTTGGTGGAATAAGGATCCATTAACTTCCTTTTGAGAGAGAGAGAGAGAGAGAGAGAAAGAGAGAGAGAGAGAAGACTTTGAGGACTTTTGCTGTTGATGTCCAAATTTGTCCAACACTATTTGTCCAACATTGATTTGAACATCAATTTGTTGATGTCCAAATTTGTCCAACACCTAGTGACCAAGGACTGATCTACCTACCTCGGTGATGACAACCATGTCCACAACAACAACGACACATGATAGAACCCTTCCTGGATTGTCCCACTTGAAATTTCAGATGAGGGGGAATCACAGTTCTGAATGCTCCCTTGCCTGTGGGGAAGTGTCCAGCACATCAGGATGAGAGACAGGTTAGATTAGAACCTTGCTGTCCAATGTGCTTTTTTTTTTTCTATATGCAGGGAGTTTGGGACATGGAGGAACGTTCAGCGATGTCGTCCGCATCCTGAACCAAAATGGTACTGTCCAGGAAGGTACAGCTCAGCACGTTCCTCGCCTCCATGTAAAGTATTGTGTGCCTGCAGAGAGAGGAAATCTCTGGCTATGGCATGTGATGGGCATTTCCTGACTGGTAGCACCTCTTCACCATCTCAGTGGGATAATTCAGACCTTCCTGATGCAGAGGCACAGTAGATGTACCTATGCTCAGAGGAGGTTGTCTGTTACACCTCTGTATGGGTCTGGCTGTTTACCCATGGCTGGTTTTTACACTATTTATGTATTTGTTGCATTTTTATACTGCCCAATAGCTGAAGGTCCTTGGGTGGTTCACTACACATCGTTTGGGAAATTTTATCTTAAAGAAATAGCACATCTCCTTCCCACTACCAGTTTATTATCTGAGCTTATGAAACTGCCTTAGACAGAGTCAAACCACCAGTCCACTATCTGTACTGACTGGCAACTGCTGTCCAGCACATCAGACATGGATTGTCGGGGTTCCTTCTATGACCTGGATCTCCTGAGAAGCTCTTTAATGATCTTTTGCCTCCTTAAGAGTTTCACCTTCTTTCCTTTATCTTCCTTTCCCCAATAATATTGCATTTCGGCTGTAGACATGGGGGGTGAGTGACACCTCAGATGCTTTAGGTTTAACACAACAGTTTACTAGAATATTAAAGCAACCAAATAACAAGTAAAGGTATTTAGTCAATGGAGCTGAGTGATACAAAGGCATTAAAAGAAAATAAGTGTTGAAAAACACAAGTCTTTTACTCTAGCTGCATTTAGGCTTTTCCAGCTGCTGCTTTCTCATACTTTCCTGCTTTCTCTGGCTGGCTCTCTCCTCGCTTTTTATACGCTCTTCCCCCAAAACGGAAAGTGCTGTTTGAGTCTTGAAGAAATGAAACTTAACTGGGAAATGAATCTCCTTCTCTCAGGAATACTCCCTTCCCAGCAGAAAAATCCCAGGCCTCTGACCTTTTTACTTTGCCTCTGTAGGCCGCAGACCTTCACATGGGTACTTCCCATCCCTACCTGGAAATGCATTGAACCTGGGAGCTGCTACAGGCAAAACGTGGGTTCTGGGAGATGTAAACAGAAGTTATGGTAGCACTCCAGACTCAGCCAAGATACACAAAAACAGGGGGTGGGTGGGAGATGGGAACGTGTGTTTCTCCTAGAAAATACTTTCCCCTTCTTAGGGGAGTTCTTCCCCTCACAATTTGTGAAATATAGCCTTAGTGCAAATGCCTTTTTTTTTGTTTAAGGCGGAGGGGGTGGGGTCTAAAGATTGCTTGCCATGTTCTTAACTCTCTGCGTGCATCTGTGTCATACGGTCTGTGGCCGACCCAATTACTTATAATAAACAATTCCGTTTATCTTTATCAGAATCATTATCTAAATTGGCTACATGACACATACTGTTTCCCTAACTGCACCCCTGGGAAAGAGCCAGCTATAAAAATCTGTGATTCTGTATTTTGTAATTATCCCTCCATGGGCTATAAACCATTACACTTGTGTTTAAAATAGGTATAGCTAGTAGTTTCTACCACACAGAACCTCAGAAAAAGCAGAGGGGGTAGGAGACGGAAGAAGCACATTAGGTGCAATTGGGAACTGAATGTTTGTGTCTTGCTTACGCAAGGCGGCTGATTAGCCGGGGGACTAAAAGAGGAACCATCTTGGTTTGTGAAGATGTTTCTCTTGAAAAGAAAAGCTGTTCAAATTCGTTTTGAGTACAAATGCATGTGCGATGCTAGGAATACCAAGTGAAAATTACCTCAGTTGCCTTTCCACCACAAATTCTCTCCTCCTGATACTGCTTTGTGATATCAGAAGCCAAAGTTATGCAGTAGGAGACTATGGTTGTAGCTAGACCTAAGGTTTATCCCAGGATTGTCCTGGGGTCAAACCTGTTCATCTAAGTGCCACACAGGGCATCCCGTGCTCAGGCAGGGACGAACCCGGGATGATCCTGGGATAAACCTTAGGTCTAGCTATGGCCTATGACATGGGTCTTCTGATGCTGGGGCTGGCCCTACCGTTAAGAAGAGTGAGGCGGCCCCCTCAGGTGGCAGATGCTGTGGAGTGGGTAGAATTTGCAAAGTATTGGAGGGCAGAGTTATGCCTGCCGTGCAACTTACCCTGTACCCCTGAAGCTAGCCTGCTGCAGATGTCGAACTGCTGATTTTGTTGGTCAGCTTCTCTACAGGGATTGAGGGGGCGCCATTTTCTCCTTTGTCCCTGGCAGCAAAGTGTCTTGGGCCAGGCCTGTCTGAGGCCAACATTGCCCCAACTACAAGGCTGATGTGGGAAGTTACCATGTGACAGCTGCTCCCGCCTTACATCCAATATAGCCTTGTAAATAACTCTGCAGAGGTGACAAACCCATATTCAATTTATTAGCATGGTTGGCCACATGTATCTCTTGCAATACATCAATGGTCCTGAGGTAAAAGACAAGAGTTCCTGAGGTAAAAGACAAGAGTTCCTGAGGTAAAAGACAAGAATTCCTGAGGTAAAAGACAAGAGTTCCTGAGGTAAAAGACAAGAGCTCCTGAGGTAAAAGACAAGAATTTCTGAGGTAAAAGACAAGAATTTCTGAGGTAAAAGACAAGAGCTCCTGAGGTAAAAGACAAGAGCTCCTGAGGTAAAAGACAAGAATTTCTGAGGTAAAAGACAAGAGCTCCTGAGGTAAAAGACAAGAATTTCTGAGGTAAAAGACAAGAGCTCCTGAGGTAAAAGACAAGAGCTCCTGAGGTAAAAGACAAGATCGCATCCTCCAATTTCATGTATAGACATTTTCCAGACTGGCAGTTGAATCTTATTTCAACTTTGGCGATGTGACGGCATCCTCCATAGCACACGAGGGCAGCAGGCTAGCTTAGGGTGCACAGACCAGACTTTGTGGAAGTCAGAGCTCCACCCTCCCAAATTCCCCAGTCCCCAGCCTCTGAAGGTATGAGGCAGCTGCCTGGCTCTACCAAATGGTAAGACCAACCCTGCCTGAAAAAATGAAAGGGACCAAATCTCTTCAAATTGCTTGGTCATCTGGAGGTAGCCTTTACTCGCTATAGATGACCAGGTGAGTGACTGGTTTTATATGAGCAGCACTGTAAGGAGATACACCAGTGAAGTAATATCAGAACCCCCCCCCAAAAAAAAATCAGGCGATGGCATCTGAAATTAAGGCCATCCAGTCTCATCTTTTGCGTCATGGTATTTCTTTCTACTGCTTAATAGCCAACTATCTCTTTACAACAGTTCCTAACCTTGATGTAAATAACGTCCATTGCAACTGATGGGATTGGGGTTATACACAATATGGGGCAACCTTATTTGGTAATGGATCAGACTGAAGGTCCATCTAGTCCAGCACAATGTTACTTTCAGTGGCCAACCAGATGTCTACAAGAAGTGTATAGCCCTTCCTAAACGACCTTTGAAGAGTGCGGTTCCATATAGTCATTATGACTAATAGCCATTACTCTACCAAGAATTTTTCTAATCCCCTAAACCAGGGGTCAACCTCTCGTGGCTGGTTGTTCCATGCATAACTCATGTTTTGTGTGAAAGAGGACTTTCTTTTATCTCCTGAATCTCTGGCCAATCAATTACATCGAGTGACCCCACATTCTAGCATTATGAGAGAAGGAAGGTGGGGGGGGAAACCCTCACTTCCTTCAATCCGATTTCTCCACACTATGCACAAAATTTTATAAACCTTTCCAATGTAAAGTCTTTCTCCTCCTCCAACTAATGTAGCCTTTTCTTATGAGAAAGTTGCACTGGTCCCCTGATCATTTCGGATGCCCTCTTCTGCACCGTTTCCAGTTCTACAGTGTGTGAACATTGACATAACCCTGTGTATTACAGTCAATTACAGTTTCTTGTTTTGATGATAGGTTTTTACGCTATTTTTAATTGTATATATCCTCGGTCGTTTGGTAGATGGAGGGTGCAATTTATAAACTTAATTAATGATCATAGAAGAATAGTAGAGTTGGAAGGGGCCTATAAGGCCACTGAGTCCAACCCCCCACTCAATGTAGGATTCCACCCTAAAGCATACCTTGACAGATGGTTGTCCAGCTGCCTCTTGAAGGCCTCTAGGGTGGGAGAGCCCACCACCTTGACCTCTCCTGGGATTTGAAGAGGGCTGTCACATCCAACCTCAGCTTAAACATATCCAGTTCATTCAACCTTTCCCCATAGGACTTAGAATCATAGAATCATAGAATAGAAGTGTTGAAAGGGGCCTATAAGGCCATCGAGTCCTTCCCCCTGCTCAATGCAGGAATCCACCTTAAAGCTTCCCCAACAGACGGCTGTCCAGCTGCCTCTAGTGTGGGAGAGCCCACCACCTCCCTAGGTCACTGGTTCCATTGTCGTACTGCTCTAACAGTCAGGAGGTTTTTCCTGATGTCCAGCTGGAATTTGGCTTCCTGTAACTTGAGCCCATTATTCCGTGTCCTGCACTCTGGGATGATGGAGAAGAAATCCTGGCCCTCCTCTGTGTGACAATCTTTTAAGTATTTGAAGAGTGCTCTCATGTCTCCCCTCAATCTTCTCTCCGGGCTAAACATGCCCAATTGTTTCAGTCTCTCTTCATAGGGCTTTGTTAATTTGTATCCATACATCCTTCTCAACACAAAGATTTGATATCTATAGATTTAGGGTAGAGTGCAGAAACCCAGAAAGAGCAAACCTAGCAACTCGCAGTAAAACCATTTCAAGCACAAAAGCAAATAAACAAATAGTGGTTACGATTTATGACGGATGACCTCCGGAGAACGGGGCTTCTGGTAAGTAGGGAGAGTTTGAGCGCATGAAATCCGAAGCTGAGCCAAGTGGAACTTTGCGTGCACATCAGTTTCAAAATGATGATGCATCAACTGCGACAGCTAAAGGTACATCCACTCCCGGCTGAAATTAATTTTCTCTTCTCAGGATCCTCCACATTTCCTGTGCTCAAGGATCGGAGAACTTGCTGGCCTCGTTCTCCGTCCTTTGCTGACTTTTGTTTTTCCTGTCTGTTTTGAGAAAGCCCTCCTTAGCCAGGATGGCAGAGTCCAGCTCACGCAGTGTCGAGGCAGCGCTTCTCCCCATGATTAAAACAAAACACTTGGAATTTTTCAAAGAGGAAGAAGCCAACCTCCCAAATCGTGCGCCGGGAGACGTCCCTCCAGCCTTGCCTTTCTAGCTGACTCTGCGGCCTCGGCGCGTTCTCAGAAGATCGCTAACTGGGAGCCGGAGGGGTCATGTTTGCCCTCAACTTGCCACATCTCATGCTTGACATGTTTTCCTACTGTCCGGTTCCTTCGCCACAGCAGGGTCACGAGAGCCGGCTGAGAGCTGGGCGTGGGGGGGGGGGGGAACGGGACAGGACACCCAGACAAGGGGATTGGGTTACGCCAACAACAATCAGAGAGAGAGAGGAAAAAAGAAACCCAGCGCAACAGAGGGTTTCGGTTACAAAAATGTATATTATCCATGACTATCAGGCCTTGCAGTGATGTATCGAGTTCACAGCGTTTTCGTTGGGAAGCGCTTTGATCCTGAAGAGACTGCTTGAGGTTATGCTCCTGACTAACAGGGGATGACTCACTCGCCACTTTGCTCACGCGGCTTTGGAAGAACTCCAGGCTCTTCCCGTGGCTAGCTGAAGGCTAGAGCAGCATTTCCCAGACTGGGGCCTTCTCGATGTTTTGGACTACAATACCCATCAGCCATAGCCAGCATGCTCGGGGATGATGGGAGTTGATGTTCAAATTGGGGGCCAAGCCCTACCTGGAGATGCTGCCAGTGTCTGAACCAGGGACCGGAACCTGGCTTATAGACAACACACTAAGCATTGGTCAGGATGCTTTTGCAGCAAATGGTTAGTGAGCATCTTTAAACCGTGGTTATTGTAGCCACCATGGTTAGGAATTGGTTCTGATGGTTAGACTGGTTAGACTGGTTCTGATTGAAACCTGAAGCGGATTCACCACCACTACGGCATAAGAGCCACCAGCCTCCACTGCTCCCAGCATTATTGATCATGGACAATGCTGAGCGGGGCTGAATGGAACATCTGTACGTCACACGGTTGTGGGGGGCAGCTGTTTTAAACTGTAATAATTTCAACTGGCCTTTTCTAGGCCTTGTCCCAAATGTACAAGCCAAGCATAAATGCACAAGCCATTCCACAAATTCTCCTTCCCCCCGAACTCCATCAGATTGTTATATCCCATCACTTAATTGGCTAAACCAAATCCAATTAAGGCTGCCATCCATGCAGGGCATGTAATAATGGGCTCAACTTACGGGAAGCCAGATTCCGGCTGGACATCAGGAAAAACTTCCTGACTGTTAGAGCAGTACGACAATGGAACCAGTTACCTAGGGAGGTGGTGGGCTCTCCCACACTAGAGGCCTTCAAGAGGCAGCTGGACAACCATCTGTCAAGGATGCTTTAGTGTGGATTCCTGCATTGAGCAGGGGGTTGGACTCGATGGCCTTGTAGGCCCCTTCCAACTCTACTAGTCTATGATTCTATGATTCTATAAGCATGTTTAAGCAGAAAAAAGCCCTACAACTCCCATCATCCCTCTAGCCATCCACGTTAGCTGACCCATGCTGCTGCAGATCGTAGATCTTTTCCTGTCTAAACATGCATAGGGCTGTGCCCTAAATTGACTTATGATTCCATAAAACGTCCAGTAATGTCCTTTTTGATCTTGGATCCTACGTTGACTGTGCTAATACATCGACAGTCCAGATAGGTTTACTTCATACCGATCTGGGATATGCCCTTGAAGATCATCTTTCAAAGACCATAAAGCAAACAAAAGAAAAGAACTTTAAAAGGGCAGACAATTATTTAGCTATAAATTCGGATATCAGTCAAAGAGCCGTCGCGTTCGGTTCTAGGGACACATCCCGATTTATTTATTTTTTAAGACTGAAAAACAAACCCTCTCTTTAGTCTCTCCGTGATGCTACTTTTCTTCCTCTCCTCTCTGGGAACGGGTTCAGCCAAGGCCTAGAAAAGTGGCATGATGAAGCTTTGAGTAATTTTTCAAGGGGCTCTGTTTTATTACGTTAGCAATTTTCTAGTGCATTAGGCAGTTTCATGCTACGTTGTGTTATGCTGCCTCACAAGAGGGGTGGGACAGAGTGGCGTTAAAAAAAGAGGTACTCTTTCACATTAGCGAAAAGAGTGCGTTAATAAAACAAACAGCCGTGATCCCAGGGTCAGATTACCAGGGCTGGGGACGACGGACGTCTCATCCTAGCTACAGGCATATTCCATCAGGGAATCCTCTGTTAATATGAAGGGACACAGCCATATACACTCCAATCACATCCAATCCCCTGTTTTACTGGTCGTCGACCCTCGGAAAGCACCCTATTTTGTTCCTATCTGTGTCTTTTGGGGACGGCTTCCATTAAATTGGGTTGAGGTTGCGTCACTAGAAGACCCTGGAGGTCTCCTGTCCAAATCTCTGCTCAGGAATCTAGCTGCTACAGCATTTTCCGATAGACACAGGCTCTGCATAACAATTATATTATTATTATTATATGTATTTGTCTCCCGCCTTTTGCCCAATACTGGGCCTCAATCTCCAGTAAAGATCAACCCATCACTTCTCAAGGAAGTGTTCCTCCTATTCTGTGTATGGGTTATAAGGGAAAGGCACGTCCAACCTCCCCTTGGTCCAAAGATTCCATGAAAATCCTGCTCAAGGTGGATTTAAACAGAAGTTTTAATTTAAGATTCAGCTAGGGATGGAGGGGAAATTCTTTCAGTTCCCATTTTAATGCGAACTTGCTGAATTTCGCACGTTCAACCCGTGGGGCAAAGCAAAATTCCGTTATTTGTGTGCTTTTCCAAATGTCGCAAGGGGTTACGCCTCTCCACTTGACTGCACTGCTGTTAAATGCCTCTAATGTTGTTTTTGACTATATTGTACATTTCGCAATTTTACATTGGTCTGAGATCCGTGTTTAAATGAAGGCGCAGTTCATAAATTCTCAAACGAATGAATGACAAACGAACCGCTAAAGTAACATGGGCAACGGATAAAACAAGAGCCCAGCAGAAAATGAGATATCCAACAGAAAGCTAAGCAGAACAACAAATAAGTCTACCAATGAGTGGGCTGTATATGTTTCCTAAGCAAGAGACACCCATGGGCACCCAACCATAGAATCATAGAATAGTAGAGTTGGAAGGGGGCTACAAGGCCATTGAGTCCAACCCCCTGCTCAATGCAAGAATCCACCCTAAAGCATCCCTGACAGATGGTTGTCCAGCTGCCTCTTGAACGCCTCTAGTGTGGGAGAGCCCACAACCCTCCTAGGTAACTGGTTCCATTGTCGTACTGCTCTAACAGTCAGGAAGTTTTTCCTGATGTCCAGCCGGAATCTGGCTTCTTGTAACTGGAGCCCGTTACATCCCAGAGCGTCCTGCATTCTGGGATGATCGAGAAGAGATCCTGGCCCTCCTCTGTGTGACAACCTTTTAAGTATTTGAAGAGTGCTATCAGGTCTCCCCTCAATCTTCTCTTCCCCAGGCTAAACATGCCCCCGTTGTTTCAGTCCAAGGCTCTCGCCTGTTGAGGCCACCAAATACCAGCACACGATCCAGCCAATACATGCATTAAGCACCTTCAAACATGATGGGACATAACCAGAGCATTTATATGGGGATGAGCTTGATCTGTTTCTACCATCACATGACTTGGAACAATCTGTGCTCAGGCCACACACAGGTTGCAGCGCTCCAAAGGAAACTGGGGTGGGCAATCTCAGCCCCTCTGATTAGCAGCCAGCAAAAAGCCTCTGGATTGGCTGTGTCTGATCGAAGTACTTTGAACCTAGCCAATCCAGCAGCAACTAGGGATTCTGGAGAAATTCAAGACGGGCTAACGTGAGTTCAGATTTCTAAGAATCTGACCTTGGGAATCTGCAACAGACCAGCCTCCCTAGGCCATGCCGAATCCGTGGGCTTCTGGATTTTTAAAGATGTATTTTTACTTTTCTGAAATTTACGCAAATTCATTCGCAGGAAAATACGCATGTTTCTGCTGAGGTATGACCCACGCTGGATAATATAGGCGGGGGGAAAGTTGAATGGAATGAGAGACAATACGCTCAACGTTACGTACTAACAGAAATTATGTAAATTGCTGCAAACCCTCTTACGGAATAATTTGCGTAATTTTCCGCAGAACCGGAGTGGGTGGGAATTGAATCCGTCTGTGAACGGACAGCGGAACGAATGACACCGCACATCCCATGAAAGACACGTGGGACGGATTTCCGGCTACACGTCCGACACCGCCCAGAGCCCTCGCTGTAGCTGCAGCCTGTGCCGACCGGAACTCAAAGCCCCTGTTTCAGCAACGGTGATCCCAGTCCCGGCCTCCAGAACCAGGGGCAGCAGTCTGCCACTTCGGTCCCGCTCCGCTGGCATCCTTTCAGCCTCTGAAGTGCTTTTCTGAACGCGTTGGCCTTTTACCACCACCCCCGCCTCCCGCCGGCGTTCTCCTCGGCACCGTTCGAGCAATCCTCGCTCCGTGCCAAGTTACACAAAAGTAAGCTGCAAGCTGCTGGCAGCGGCCACCACGTTTGCGGTGCAGCTCACATCTGGTTTGAGTTTGGCAGCTGCGATGTGCTCCGACGGGAAGGAGGGGTGTGTGTGCACGCGCTTTACTGTGCCACAGAGTGTCTGTTCTCCGATTCTTCGTGTCGCCCTCCCCCTTTATGGATGTGGGTTGACCCGTCCCTTTTGGCCAAGGTCAAGAAAACACAGAACGTCATCTGGAATGACAGCTTTTTCAAAAAAGTACGTAAGAAGAGCCTTGAATGAACAGATTGTGGGTCCAGTTAGTCCAGCATTGTGGGTTCCCATTTTGGCTAACCAGATGCCTTTTGGAAGCCCACAACCAGGACATAAAGGCAATAAGCCCTCTTCCAGGGTTGCCCTCTGACAACTGCGGTTCACTCGCCTAATGCCTCTGAACGTGGAGGGTGCATTTGGCCACCATGACTAGCTGCCATTAATCTACCCCGCGCTGCCATGAATGTGTCTACTCTCCTCCTAAAAGCCATCTAAGTTAGTGGCTATCATCATATCTTGTGGCAGCGAGTCCCGTAGATTAATATTCTCACTCTCTCACTCATACCCTTGCTCCCTTCCCTGAAGTAACACTTTATTTATTGCTACACTGCCAGGTCCCTTATTTTAAGTGCTCTCTATTATCTGGAGTAGCACAGTGGGTGAAAGACTGGGCTATGGATCTGGCAGACTTGAGTTCGAATCCCAGCAGGAACTCGCCACCTGTACAATGTGGCAGTCTTCCCCATCCTGGTGCCCTCCATATGTGTTGGACTACAACTCCTACCACCCCCAGCCACACCAGGCCAGGGATGATGGGAGCTGTGGTCCGATGCATCTTGAGGGACACCTTGTTTGAGAAGACTGCAATAAGGAGGTAAGGCGGAGACTGGTCTACTCGGAGTGACGATGTCTCTCTGGTAGAGGTCCGTCTACTCAACTGCTCTCCCGTCTTATTAACCGGAGATGCTGCTGATTGAACTTGGGACCATCTGGATGCAAAGCACACTCAGTTCCACCCCTTCCCAAAAGTTGGACAAGCTGCTAAGCCTCCCCAGAAGGTCTCTATTATCAGGCGTTCAGGCAGTGGCTCACTCCCCAACGCATCAAGACTGCCAAGGCCGCAGGTGCTGCTGGTGTATAGGCACTCTAGGCAAATTTCTCGTTGGCCTCACTGGTTGGGCATGGCCATGCACTTCCTGTTCATGTCTTTATATGCTTTATTGTGGTCGCTCAGACACATTCAGATTAAAACACAAGACAAAGACACAACTATCAGGACATGGGGCTACAACTTCTTCAGTTTAGCTAAAGCAGTCAATCAGCTCAACTCTCGTTCCTATGGTGATTAGAAAGAAATTAGCCACCTGCGCAGTGATACATGGGGCCTTGCCCGAATGACAATTGATTACCAATGGTGTATATGCATGCCCTGGGAAGTGAGTCAGAAGAGGATAAATTATACGGCATCTCAAATCCGAGTAAACATTGCAATGTAAGAGTACATAAGTCAGAATTTCAGAGACTCCTGCTTTAGATGGTCACAATCCCCTTTGAAGTGGGGTTTTAAAAACAAAACAAAAACCCAGTCCTGGAGTACTACTCTTGGTAAAAATGTGAAGTCCACCAAGCATGGATGCTCCGTGAGCTTGTATATTCCTAAGAGATGTCAGGTAAGAAGGTGAGGTACCATAACTGAGCAGAATCCAATGGGTCGTCGCAGAATAAGTTCTTTTAAGGTTTCGTTCCAACCACAGTTTGGCCCAAGCGGGAGAGGCCACCCTGCCCTAATTCCAATGAGGTTCTCATCATCATGGTGGCCATGTGTCCTACTTTGCAGAGGACAGTCCTTGATTTAAAGGGCTCTCAAAGGATAGTCCTCTGGTCTATCTGAAGGCATACTCCATTTGACAGACTGTCCTGTCCATGTCTGGTTTAAGGTAAAGAACTCTAAAAAGGGAGAGCAGAGAGCATAGGCATGCACAACATATGTCATTAGGGTGTGCACCCAAGGAATTTTACTAATGAATTCATTTTTTAAAGGTGAACATTTATTGAAGACATTATTTGTATTTATTTATTAAACACTGTTCCATTGATGCCCTACTTTAGGGTGACCCTATGAAAAGGAGGACAGGGCTCCTGTATCTTGAACAGCTGCATAGAAAAGGGAATTTCAGCAGGTGTCATTTGTACATATGGAGAACCTGGTGAAATTCCCTCTTCATCACAACAGTTAAAGCTGCAGGAGCTATACTGCAGCTATACTGTGACCAGATTTAAAAGAGGGCAGCTTTAACTGTTGTGATGAAGAGGGAATTTCACCAGGTTCCCCATATATACAAATGACACCTGCTGAAATTCCCTTTTCGATACAACTGTTCAAGATACAGGAGCCCGGTCCTCCTTTTCATAGGGTCACCCTACCCTACTCTGCATTCAGATTCTCTGACTACTGGAGGGCTGTTGTAGGTGGGGTGGGTGGGAATGAGGATATACTCCTCAAAACTCAGCTTTGGTGGAGCTTTGTGATGACAATGGCCAGAGGAAGGGACTTGCGAGATAATATTAGCCTTCAGGGCCCCTCCTCCTGGCCTCTTTGAAATGTGGCTCCCAGCAGAGAGACATTATTGCTTGAGACATTAGGGTGTGCCTGGGCACACCTGGCACACCCGTTGCACATGCCTATGGCATAGAGTGGCCTTGGTGTTAACACCTGGACAGTGGACTGAGCAGCAAGCACACAGCTCACCTGCTCAGTCTTCCTTCTGAGACGTTTCTTTCTAAATTTGCATCTAGGCCTATAAATTCGTACGTGCAGTTTTGATGCAAACTGGTGCCTTCTTCGGTTCACCTTTTGGGTGATGTGTAAGGACCAGGGTGCATGGGTGTAACTGTATTTGGGGTAGGGGTGGGAAGGTGTAATGACAGGGAAGGAAGCAAAGGGGAGAGTCACCTAACCTTGGGGAATGCAACTTTCCTGGTCAGATTCATTCCCAAGGGAATAGATGGCTGTTCTAGAGAAGGTGACTTCACACAGGCACAGCCCCGTGGGGGCTGCCATCAATTTCAGAAATGACTGCGTGAAAATGTTTGCAGATGTTCGCAGTGGTGCGAAAGCTGGAGGGGCGCACGTGACCAGTCATTTAGCTTTAGGGATGCTTCTGAAATGCTCTCCATCAGAACGTCTCCCTGGATTTTGGGGACCTATGGCTCTTTTACAAAGCGGAACCGACGCGTTAGAAATCCTTATTCCTACCTACAATGTCCCATGTTTAAAAACACGAATTTTATACATAGCACCCGTCTGCTGTACTTCCATTTCATTCATGCCTTCCTCCTCCTCCTCCTCACTAGGAGTGCATTTATTTATTTATTTGCTGTATTACTACCCAATAGCCAAAGCTCTCTGGGTGGTTTACAAAATAAATGTTACCCCACCCACACACTTCATAAATATATTAAAACATAATGTAAAATCTAAAACAGATCAAAAACAGCCATGGAGTTAAACCAACACCTGGAAACAAAGAGTATGTTTGAAGAGAGAGTGAAAGAACTGGGCATGTTTAGCCTGGAGAAGAGAAGGCTGAGGGGAGACATGATAGCACTCTTCAAGGATTTGAAAGGTTGTGACACAGAGGAGGGCCAGGATCTCTTCTCCATCCTCCCAGAGTGCAGGACATGGAATAATGGGCTGAAGTGACAGGAAGCCAGATTCTGGCTGGACATCAGGAAAAACGTCCTGATGGTTAGAGCAGTACGACAATGGAACCAATGACCTAGGGAGGTGGTGGGCTCTCCCACCCTAGAGGCCTTCAAGAAGCAGCTGGACAACCATCTGTCAGGGATGCTTTAAGGTGGACTCCTGCATTGAGCAGGGGGTTGGACTTGATGGCCTTATAGGCCCCTTCCGACTCTACTATTCTATGATTCTATGACTGAAGTAGCACTAGGATCTAAAAGCACCAAGATATTCCTAAAACTTGGAGAGCCAGCATGGTGTAGTGGTTACAGTGTTAGGCTGGGATTGCGGAGATGCGGGTTCGAATCCCCAGTCTTCCATGAAGTTCAGTGGGTGATCCAAGCCAGTCACAGACTCTTGACCTAACCTACCTCACAGGGTTGTTGTGAGAATGAAATGGATAAGAGGAAGAAAATTATGCCCACTGCTTTGAGCTCCCTGGAGGAAAGGTGGGATATAAATGGAACCAATGAATTAATAAATAATAAATAAATGAAAACGAAAGACTAAAGAAACCCTATTAAAAAGCAAACGTAACGATTTTGTTTGGCGTTTTACCAATGCGATGGCACGTGTGCCTCAGTAAAATGTCACACAAAAACAACCGTCAGGCAGTCATGTCCCAGATCACATCAAAACTGATACAATTGCTGCAAACAACCAAGCAGAAAACCAACAATCCCAAATTCCGATGATTTTGCAACGTGTGGAGGGGAAATGCAAAGGAATTGATGAATCTGAAAACTGTGGCAAATCCTGCATGCTGTAATTGCCAAGTTAATTTTTGAATTCCCCCCTTGTTATGGAAGAGTTCAGGAGCGGGATGGAGGGAAGGCAAGGAACAACAAAGGAACAGAACAGAAGAAATCTTCTCATCTGTGTTTGTTTGTTTGTAAGCTCCTTGTTTCATGTTACTAGTCCTCATGGTTGTGTAGAGTTGTTTGGAAACTTTGCATGTCATGTCTATAAAAAGACTCAAATTCAGAGATGGGAGTTATTTCTATCATCATTCATGGCCTCCATCCAAAAAAGTCAGTGTAACGCATCTCGGAATCTTAATTTCTTTGACCTGGGAAGTCACACGTTTAAATCTCACCTCTAATAAGAACTCCTTAAATAGACCGAAGCCAAATATGTGGTATGTGTCTGCATGTATGTGTGTGTGTGTGTGTGTGTACTTAGCATCATAATTTGGAATCTCAGAGAAAACAACACGCAAATAGGAATTTGTCTATACAAAACAACATTCATGGATTTAGTTTCAAGCGGAGGACTCTACCACCTCTCTTTGGCCCTTAGGTCTGGTATCTTCTCCTTGGTACACAGCTAGGTTATTAATTCCTTGCTGGTTTTGTACAAATGGCATCCTTCGGCTTTGGTATGCCATTGAATGGAGCTGGACACAGAGATCTGAACAAATTCTCTCCCTCCCTCCTTTTCTGTCTCATCCCCTCTGGCAACTTTCTCTCTCTCTCTCTCCTCTGTATTTATAATTAGAATCAAGAAATCATAGTCAGTAAGCTCATGCTGAGAAGAGAGGGGAATAAAACCCCAAATATTTTGTTTTTAGAAGATAGTGAGGGAGGGGCGGAGAGAGAAAACTTGGAAGAAGGACAACTCACATTTGCTAAAGAATGGAAATTATGCATGCATGAATATTATAGCTTTGTCGCGGAGATCCGTCTTCTTGCCCATAAAATTAAATTACATAGATCAAATTAAACATGACTCTCTCTCTCTCTCTCTCTCTCTCTCTCTTTCTCTCCATCCTCCCACTCCAACTCCGCAAGTATGAGGTGAAGTGAACAGAGGGAAGATAAAAAGGGAGAATTTTGCAGACCATTCTTGGCGATGGATCATCAGCTGGAAATCCCTGGGCCAAACCTGCCCGCCTCCTGAGACATACCAGCTGCAACCTTGGACATGCCAGCTTTGAAGCAAGAGCAGTGCGTGGAAGGAGCAATGGCTGAGACAGAGGTTTGCCAGCAGCACGTTCTGGGGGGGAAAGGGCTAAATAATGTAGTCACCAACAGGGCTGCCAGTTTGAGTTGAACGTCGTAGGGAGCCAGTGGGAAAGTCCCCAATGACATCAGCTGGACATCAGGAAAAACGTCCTGACTGTTAGAGCAGTACGACAATGGAATCAGTTACTTAGGGAGGTTGTGGGCTCTCCCACACTAGAGGCAGCTGGACAACCATCTGTCAGGGATGCTTTAGGGTGGATTCCTGCATTGAGCAGAGGGTTGGACTCGATGGCCTTATAGGCCCCTTCCAACTCTGCTATTCTATGATTCTATGACGTCTCCTCCTTGTTGTCATCACTGCCATTGTCTGGGCCAGAGGAAGAGGCAGGCAGGAGGAGCAATTGCAGGGCCTCTTCGTGGTGGGCCCCTGCTGGGTGCGTGGCCATGGGAGGTATCTGACCATGCCCACCCTGGGCATAACAATGGGAGATTGCTACAGCAACAAATGGAGGGAATTGATAGAAATTGATAGAACCACATGTCCAATCACATTGAGAATGCTAAAGCTCAGGGAGAAGCAAAGCAGGAGAAGAGCTGGGTCAGACCGAAGGCCTATCTCATCTGGCATTTGTCCAAGCAGATGCCTACAAGAAGTCAGAACGCAGGACGTGAGTGCAACAGCACCCTCCCATTCATGTTCCCCAGCAACTGGAATACAAAGCCATGCTGCCTCCAATTCATAGCCTGTCATGATTCCAAGCCCTCCCACCGAGATGTAAGGCAATAAAGAGGCCTGCCATGCAATCCATGCCTGAAGGGAGTGTAAATGCTAGGAGCTATCTTCTAAGTTTAACTAGCCTAACAAAGCAAGGCAGTTGCCTTTCAACTCAATGGCAGTTGAGCCCAACAGGTTTTTTACTGGATCCCTCCTTCAGGGAGGGTCTTCAAGCTGCAGCCTCTGGTGAGTGGCTAGTCTAGCGGACCACCTCCCACCTCCTCGCAACTTTCCCTGCTTGACCCTGCGGCAGACTCTGAGATCTGTCAATTCTGATGCGCCCTCCCCCTCCAACAAAGGCTGAATTCCCAAGGAGGGGGGAAGGAGGATGATCTCTGAGCTTGGACCTCCCATTCGATAAGCTCCTGGTAAGATTCCTCCTTGACTACTGGAGAGTCTTGGAGAATTTCCTCCCCTGCTTTCTGTCTTGGCTGGTCTACTACTTCTTCCGGCTCTGAGTCAAGTTTGGGATCCACACGAGGGAGACCCCCTGCTCAATGCAGGAATCCACCTTAAAGCATCCCTGACCGATGGTTGTCCAGCTGCCTCTTGAAGGCCTCTAGTGTGGGAGAGCCCACAACCTCCCTAGGTAACTGGTTCCATTATCATACTGCTCTAACAGTCAGGAAGTTTTTCCTCATGTCCAGCCGGAATCTGGCTTCCTGTCACTTCAGCCCGTTATTCCGTTATTTCACTCTGGGAGGATCGAGAAGAGATCCTGGCCCTCCTCTGTGTGACAACCTTTGAAGTATTTGAAGAGTGCTACCATGCCTCCCCTCAATCTTCTCTTCTCCAGGCTAAACATGCCCAGTTCTTTCAGTCTCTCTACATAGGGCTTTGTTTCCAGACCCCTGATCATCCTGACTGCCCTCCTCTGAACACGCTCCAGCTTGTCTGCGTCCTTCTTGAATTTTGGAGCCCAGAACTGGACGCAATACTCAAGATGAGGCCTAGCCAGGCCCGAATAGAGAGGAACCAGTACCTCACGCAATTTGGAAGCTATACTTCTATGACTACAGCCCAAAATAGCGTTTGCCTTTCTTGCAGCCCTATCGCACTGTTGGCTCATATTCAGCTTGTGATCTACAACAACTCCAAGATCCTTCTCGCTTGTAGTATTGCTGAGCCACGTATCCCCCATCTTGTAACTCTCAAGAATAATTGCCAGGAAGGCTGGACCAACAGCATTCGGGGCTTGAGAGCCGCAACGTCTCCCCACTTACAAACTCGGTGCTAATGATCACAGTGATAACGATCAAGTCCTGAGCGAGCGCCCTCCGAAAGTGCTCCCTCCTGTCCACTAGGTGCAGCTCCATCTAAGGTGCTAGGAATTTTTGTTTTCTTTCCTAAGTGGAACATCAGATTACACAGGTCTTATTTCACCGCCGGCTGCAGCCGTCCACTTAACATCTTGACAGATATTCCGAGCGAATGGTGCAGGCCTGGTGGCACTGCTGAGTGAGGAGAAGCACTCATCCATCATCCGTTAACTGATCACCAGGAGGTGCAGGCATGCGGTGTCATTACGCCCACTTCTCATCAGAACTTGGTCGCTTTCCTAACTCTTGGCTGAAACTCAGGCTTCGGGACTGACTGCTTGCTCGTGCAGCCTTTGCCTCCAATCCTGCCAGCCCAGACTGCAGCCGTCATCGTTTCAATGGGGCAAGGCGGGATTGTGAGCACACCCCATTTGTATCGCTACCTATAAAGCAAAACACTTTACTAGGTATGTCCCCCAAATTCAAGAGATTTGGGTAGGGCGGCCACTCCCATGTCGCCAAAGCAAAGGGGAACGCATCGCCCAAAAAGAGGACTCAGACTTCCATAACATTATCATGTGCCAATTTATAGGTGTAGACGCAAATCTGGGAACAATTACTAGCATTTAAATTAGGGTGACCATAAGAAAAGGAGGACGGGGCTCTTGAATCTTTAACAGTTGCATAGAAAAGGGAAATTCAGCAGGTGTCATTTGTAGGCATGCAGCACCTGGTGAAATTCCCCCTTCATCACAACAGTGAGAGCTGCAGGAGCCCTGCCCTCTTTTTTATCTGGTCATTCTGGTATAGCTCCTGCAGCTTTCACTGTTGTGATGAAGAGGGGATTTCACCAGGTGCTGCATGCATATAAATTACACTTGCTGAAATTCCATCTTCCAAACAACTGTTAAAGATACAGGAGCGGTGTCCTCCTTTCCTTATGGTCACCCTAACATAAAGGGCCCGTTTTTAAAACTCAAAGATCCCTTCCAAGCCCTGCAGGATTGTATTGCAGGCTGCACATTTGAGAAAGAAAGTGCCCCTGTTCAGATGACACGCTAAGCCACATTGGTTAAGCATTTTGAGCTAAACATTATGGCTTAATGTGTTGTGCAAACCGTGACTTAGCGTGACATGCAAACCACTCCTAACCATGGTGGCTACACACCCATGGTTTAAACATGCTCACTAACCATTTGCTGCAAAGGGGTTATTGGCCTCACCATGGCTTAGCGTGTTGTCTGAACAGGCCCAGTTACTACTACATTACGTCTGGTGGTAGCAATAATATTAGTAATAATACCAATACTGGTTATAATACCAACAAATGCACACAGGCATAGACTGGTGTTGAGGAATACATGCCTCCCATCTTTCTTATTTACATCATGGCTGGAAGGAACGCTGCCTCAGGTGTGGACCTGCCCTTGAACAAAGGCCTTGTTTGCCTGTGGGATGGAGTCACTCTAGTTTGAGGAAGGTTCAGGCAGCACCTGAGCCCAAAAAAGATAAAAACAGAATAAACATTGGGCCCGTTCAGAAGACACCTTAATCCTAGGGTGACCATATTTGGGAAACCAAAAAAGAGGACACCTAGTGTGTGTGTGTGTGTGTGGGGGAAGCAGCTTTCTGAGTCTTGCAGAAAGTACGTTATTCCCCCACCACCTTAAAGAACCCGATTGGAGTGGAGGAGGGGAAAGGATTTCGTTCTGCACCACCACCATCCACTCCAATTGGGGCCTTTTCTATAATGTCCACGAATGACCCATTTCCCCCTTTAAGACCTCAATTGGAGCTCAGGGAGGGGGAATGATGTGCCTCAAGAAAGCATGTCATTCCCTCCTGCCATGCTAATGGCAGCCTTAAAGAGGAAGGTGTGTCATTCCAGGACATTATTGAAAATGATAGAAAATCCCCCCTGACACCATGGAAAGAACAAAAACCAGGACAAATCTGGGGAAATCCTGACAGTTGGTCACCCTACTTAATCCATGGCTTTAACCACACTGAATAAGGCGTTTTGCTTTATTCACCATGGTTAAAACCATGGTTTAAGGTGTCCTCTGAACACAGCCTGTCTTTCTGGCTTAACCACCATCGTTAAAGCCATGGTTTAAGGTGTCTTCTGAATGGGGCCATTGTGACATCCAGACGTGTAACGGAGGGAAACCTTTCACGGTATCGTTCCGGAATTGAAGGAAGTGAAGCCTTTTCAGCAATGCTTTTTGTTTATTTTCTGCTCCGTTTTTCTACTCTCGGAGGTGAAACAAGGCAGGGTATGTGTGTGTCTGTCGGGGTTGGGGGTGGAGAATTGCTTAAATCTTTGGAAGGCCCATGAGCTCACAAACCGCAAAGGGTGTCCCATTTCTGGCACTCGGTGAGATTTATTACATTGGCGGGGGCTGCCTTCACACGTCTGTTGAAAGACAGAAAAGAAACCTTCTCCTGGCTTTCAAGAAAGTGGTAGTGGGGTATCACACACACACACCCAAAAAATCTGGACTTTGACGGGGATGAGAAGGCGAATTGGGTTTCCCCTTTCGTTGGCATTCTATTTTTTTTATTTTTGGCCATGAAAACACCCCATTGTCAGGAAGGAAACTTGGAAAGGAATCTGAAGGTACCTTTTGTACATGGAGTAACAATTTATGCTAGAGGGAGAAGCAGAGGATGTAAGACAATCCTCCTCATTTTGGACCAACTGCTACCGGGGAGCGTGTGCAGGCTTGCGAAGTTTACAGAGTTCTGTCGGCGAGGAAACGCCTTCGGCTTCGCCCGCCATTTTTAAAATTTCTTAAAGCGACAGCAGCGCACAAATGCTGAAGGTAAGTGTTGTTTTAAATTTAATTTGTTTTCCCTGTTCCCCCCACCCTAACCCCGATGGGCACAGCTCCTGGCTCCATGCAAGTAATCACGCAGAGTGTGGTCAAGCTGTGGAAATGGGCCACACATTCCATGGTCTCGGGCTCACAATGGAAAAAGCGGGCTCAAAGGTGAGGGCTCTATCCCGGGGCAAGGGAGGGATGATCCCTCCCTGATCCTGGGATCCCCTGTGCGTCGTGTGGATGCACAGGGACGATCCTGGGGTTTGCCCCAGGATATTGCCTGGTCTAGCTAAGGCCTGTGTGAAGAAGGACTTGCTTTTATCTGTCCTGGATCTCCCACCCATCAGCTTCATGGAAAGACCCCACTGGGTTCTCATAGTTTGAGTGAGGGAGAAAAATGACACATGCCTTAGTTACATCCCGATTGGATTACTGCAACGCGCTCTACGTGGGGCTGCCTTTGAAGAGTGTTCGGAAACTCCAGCTGGTTCAAAGAGCTGCAGCCAGATTGTTGACCGGGGCTGGTTACAGGGAGCAGACAACTCCCCTGTGAAAACAGCTTCCAGTCTGTTTCCGGGCACAATTCAAAGTGCTGGTTATGACCTATAAAGCTCTATATGGTTCGGGTCCCGGTTATTTGAAAGAACGTATTCTCCCTTATGAGCCTGCCCATGCTTTGAGATCTTCTGGAGAAGCCCTTCTTTCAGTCCCACCATCTTCACAGGCACGCTTGGTGGGAACATGGGAGAGGGCCTTCTCGGTGGCTGCTCCGGAGCTCTGGAACTCTCTTCCCAGGGAAGCTAGGCTGGCTTCCTCCTTGTTGGGCTTTTGGAAGCAGGCTAAAGCTTTTATGTTCAAGCAGGCCTTTGGAGAATAATCCAGCCCTCCATCTATGCTAATGTCTATAATTTTGTTGTGTATTTTTTAATTGTTTATGGTTTTGTTTCCCTCCCCCCACCCCCATGTATATTTTAAACTTTGTAAGGCCGCCTTGAGGCCCAGCGTTGGGCCAAAGGCGGGATACAAATAATAATAATAATAATAATAATAATAATAATAATAATAATAATAATAAGTCTCCCTATCCACATTCTCCATAGCATGCATCATTTTGTACCCCTCTAGAGATTGCAAGAGAGTTTCGTGAGCCACAGCAGACTCAGTTGAAGTATATGATGGGCTACTTTAACGGCAGAGTGAATCACTTCACGGCTATGACCATCCGTGTGCTTGGTTGGGCTTCCTTCATCACAGTGCATGTGAACTAGTCAGCTGCGACTGCTTGCAAGAACGCTCCACATCGGAGCAACAGCATCTAATTGTCATGAGAAAGTAATCTGGAGTAGACCTTTGAGAAAGAGAGAGGTAATACAGGCAGGTTTCTATTACAGTATCCTAATTCCAAACCTTCATTAGAAAGAAACTTGCCATAAAACATATAAATATACAAATTGGTGTTTCTCCACTCTACCTCCCAATATTTTGGATAAACAAAAACAAGATGGTAAACAACGGCTTGGAAAGGCAAAAGAAGATCCTGTATTCTGTTTAGTTTAATCACCCTTTGTCTTAAACTTTAAAAAGGAAAGGAAAGGAAAAGGAAAGATTTTCCTAGATATTGCGTCTTTTAAAAATCCATGCAGCTCGTGATCAGCGTTAATGTCATTAGGGGGGAGAAATTATCAAGAGAAATCAAATTTTCCAATGGCGTCCTGACGCCATTAAAATGCCAAACAATAAACTACCAGCCTGCAAATTAGATCAGTGAGAAAATATCAAACGCATTGCGGGGGTCTCCAAAATCCATAATTGCATTTAACGCCCGGGCCTCCCAGGAGAGCAGCCGCTAAAGATCATCGCCACGTCCTAGATGAGAAGCTATTGACGGAACAATAAAAATCGACAAGCTAGCCAAATAAACACGGGGCAGGGCGGCATGAAATATTCAGCAGGCGAAATTGGAGAGGGAGGCGCGCCTTCCGTCAATGCCTGCCCATTTGGTGCCCCGCTGCTGCGGCGCTGTGAGGTTTGGCGGTGACAGCAATAAGGATGCTTCATCCCAGAGGCCTGGTCTGTGGCGCAGAGGGGCTGAAGAGAAGAGAAAAGCGGGGGGTACGAAAGCAGGAGTTCACATCAAGTGAATGTTCCCCCCAACACAACCATTCACTTTGGGCTCCAAATGGATTAACGTTTGACCCATGGAGGAAGGTGGAGGAAGGCATTATAGCCTCAACCACAGGTGCCTCCCTGAACCCCAGGGGCAGGGAGAGAAGGGGCCACCACACTGAAGCCTCTTCTGATGGAGAGGACATTTCCTTGTGGGTCCAAGGGGACTTTTGGCCCAATTGGAGTCCATCCTCCTCCACCTAAATGGTACAGTCAAGAAAGGGTTTATTCATTCATTCATTCATTCATTCATTCATTCATTCATTCATTTATTTACAATATTTATATACCGCTCCCTATCTAAAAATAGATTCCCAGGAATAAAACAGTAAAGAGATAAAACAGCATATTAAAATTGTTCAATTTAAAACAGAATGCCAATAAAAATGGTGGGTCACCAGTTGAAGTAGGCTTCCTGGAAAAGCGCATATGGAGGACACCCGCTGAAATTCCCTTTTCTTTGCAACCGTTAAAGATACAGGAGCCCTGTCTTCCTTTTCCATAGGGTCATCCGCACTTGGAGGAGAAAGGCAGGTACCTGAGTATGCCCTTTCCCAAATTTAGCAGCCCACCACCACCACCACCTCTAGAACTGTGCCCATTTCTACTTCTTCCCCAAGAAGTAGCTGGCACTGGGAGAGCAGGGAGCCAGTTGCACAGGTAGGTCATTTTAGATCAATGGCTACTAGTCTTGATGGCTCTGTGCTACCTCCAGTATCAGAGGCAGTAAGCCAATATACACCAGTTGCTGGGGGACATGGGCAGGAGGGTGCTATTGCACCCATGTCTTGCTTGTAGGACATGGTTGTAGGACAGCTGGTTGGCCACTGCGTGAACAGAGTGCTGGACTAGATGGACCCTTGGTGTGATCCAGCAGGGCTCTTCTGATGTTCTTATGACTCATGTCTTTGTTGTCTCAAAGGGGCCTTTTGATGGTCATTAACTTCTGAAGGTGGTAAGCCAGCATTTGGGGGCGAGAGGGTCTTGCTCATTCTGCTAAGTGAACATCTGCCCCAAGCGCCTATCCTGACGGCACCACCGTGGACAGCAATCTCCTACCACCTTGGAGAGTTCCTTTAGAGTTCTGACCCGTTCTGATTGAAACCCGGAGTGGATTCGCAGCCCCTCTGATATTGGAGCCACCAGCCTCCCTCTCTTCCCCAGACATCCTGCTCCCTGTTCTTTCAGGGACCTCGGAGCTGGAAAGCAACTAAAAACGGCAGGATGGATCACGTGGGAACACCCTCCGGGATCCGAAGCCGGGCCTTAGCTGCCCTCCTCTCCTTCTCCTTGTGGTACGCGGGCGTGTGCGAGGAAGGAGAGCGAGCTTTATGTAAATGACCAATGACAGTGTTATTGTGCAAGGAATATCAATGGAGTAATTACAGTTACATTGCTCCAGCGCTGCCGTTGCCGCTGCAACCCATCCGCCACGGAGCTGGTGTTAATTTTTCACACCGGGTCCCTCGGGAAAGATCGGCGTGTGCTCCTAAGAGCAGAGCTAATAATCGGAGCCTCGGAGCCACCGCCGCTGAAATTTGCCCCAAGGTCTTTCTGAGCAGACTGCTAAACGCTGCCTGTCTCCCCGGAGAGAGGGGGAAGAGAGATAAAATGATTAAAAACTGCCAGATTGCCTTGGCAATCACTTGCCTTGACTGTCAGCCAAAAGACCAAGATAAATCTCAGCGACGTGGCACCCCCCCCCTTTCCTCCTCCCAACCCACCTCCCCAACACGGGGCCCTCCGCTGCTTTTCCCAGGCGGGTGGGATGGAACACAAAGCCCGGCTGGGGCGCTTGGACATTTCGCCCGAGCAACTGGGCCCGGCCGGGAAGAGTTCGGGAGGCCCGAAAAGCTCCTTGGCAAATCCGGCAGTCAGGGGAAGAACAGCAGGAAAGTTGCTTTCACACGTTCGCAGCCGGTGATCTTTTGTAAGCCACCTTTGGGGCTCTTCAAGTTAAAAAAAGGAAGAATGCAAATGCCCATCATAGACTCATGGAATCCTAGGCCTTAGCTAGACCTAAGGTTTATCCCGGGATCGTCCCGGGGTCATCCCTGCCTGCTCCCGGAATATCCTGTGTGTCATTTACATGAACAGGGATGACCCTGGGACGATCCCGGGATAAACCTTAGGTCTAGCTAAGGCCCTTGAATAGTAGAGTTGGAAGGGGCGCATAAGGCCGTCGAGGCCTGACAGATAGTTCTCCAGCTGCCTCTTGAATGTCTCTAGTGTAGGAGAGCCCACAACCTCCCTAGGTAACTGATTCCATTGTCATACTGCTCTAACAGTCAGGAAGTTTTTCCTGATGTCCAGCTGGAATCTGGCTTCCTGTAACTTCAGCCCGTTATTCTGTGTCCTGCACTCTGGGAGGATCGAGAAGAGATCCTGGCCCTCCTCTGTGTGACAACCTTTGAAGTATTTGAAGAGTGCTCTCATGTCTCCCCTCAATCTTCTCTTCTCCAGGCTAAACATGCCCATTTCTTTCAGTCTCCCTTCATAGGGCTTTGTTTCCAGACACCTGATCATCCTGGTTGCCCTCCTCTGAACACGATCCAGCTTGTCTGCATCCTGGTTGAAGTGTGGAGCCCAGGGGAACCAGTGCTTCGTCTACACCATGAACATCATTCAACCACCAGACCTTAGCGGTGGGGTCGCCAAGTCATGGAATCCAAACCCTTTGAACTTGGTCAATGTCTGGGTCAGAGGCAGAGCCTGACACGGGTTTAGCGCAGAACCTGAGGCATGGGCCAGTGAGTGATGACAGGTGCTGGAGTCCAAAGCAGAAGCTGTATATTCATAGAATCACATAATCATAGAATAGTAGAGTTGGAAGGGGCCTATAAGGCCATTGAGTCCAACCCCCTGCTCGGTGCAGGAATCCAGCTTAAAGCATACCAGACAGACAGCTTTCTGCACCCCTTGTCATAGTATTGATACAATCCCATCACAGTGACGCTACATCCGTCTTGTGCGTTTATACCTCGTAGCACTCACAATGACACCTGCAGCGGGATTTGGGTTAATGTGGATTAAAAACAGGATATAAGGCTAGAAAAGCAGTATGCGGAGTATGGGATGTGTCCCATCAGTTATCAGTGCACATCAATCCCGATAAAAAAGCACATCAATCCAACGCCTTTATTGCACCCTAGAAGGCTGTCCCGACTCCTGCTACCAAATTTCACTCCCTCTGTCTGTTTCCAGAGCTCCTCCTAAGATTCCTCTTTCCCCACCGTTGCTGGCCTGTGCATGCATTAGCAACATCCGACAGATCTGTAACATATTCTAACGAATTTGTGTTTCTATAAATCTGACCCACAGATTTCACAGTGGAGCAGTTTTTTCCGAGTAGCGTGGATTCCGCGGACTTGTGGATCATTTCCCCCCCCCCAACTCGTGTGCGTGTGAGGATTTGCACAGATTTGAACTTGTGCTAAGGAGCACCGCACGAGTGGAACGAAATTCACATACATCCCTTAAAAAAGACAATAACCCGATTCCGTCCGTGAGCAGACATCAGAAAGAAAAACACCTGACAATCCCCCAAACGCAGAAGGAACAGATTAAATGAAATCCGTACATCCCTGATGTCCATTTATGCTGCCTCCAACCTCAAAGCCATCCTTACATATGGCCCTGGGGGCCAAAAAACCTCTACACCCCTGTTAAAGGACAAAGCTTTGAAAGGAAAGGAAATATGGTGGCAAGGGGCGAATTGGGCTTGCCCCTTCACTCTTCTGGTAACTGGGCTAAAAGAAACATGAAACAAGAAACACACGGCCAATTATCTGGTCTTGTTGGCAATCATTCTTGGCATTCGCCCTCCATTCTTGTTATCCATTCTTCCCTGAACACAAAAGTGCTCTTTCTGTCTTTCTTTCTGTTCAGATTCTTTTTATTTTTCAAAAAGAAGAACGTTCGTTCTGGATTTAGGCACCACGCAAGTTCTATGTCCCCGAGAAGTGATCCTCTCTTATTTATTTATTTATTTATTTATTTATTTATTTATTTATTCCATCCCATTCCATTCCATTTCTATACTGCCCAATATAGCTGAAGCTCTCTGGGCAGTTCAGAAAAATTGTTATGGATAAGAATATAAGAACATCAGAAGAGCCCTGCTGGATCAGACCTAAGGTCCATTCAGTCCAGCACTCTGTTCATCTAGTGGCCAACCAGCTGTTGACCAGGGACCATCCCACCTATAACTAGGGATGTCAGAGAAATCGACAATGGATTCAAAGTAGTTCGAATTTCTATAAATCTGATCCATGGATTCTGCAGAGGGCAGGCATTTCCGAATTACGCGGACTTGCAGGCCAGTTTTTTTTTACTTGTCAGAATTGTACACATATGCAGTTGTACAAAAATACAAAGCGCACACACAGACGAAAAACACACATTCCCCCCCCCCCAATAGGCTGAAGTGGGCAAATGAGGATTTGGGGAGAGTGAATTCGTGCATTTGCGCAAATACTCAGTTTGGGAAGGGCAGATCTGCGCAAGTCCGCACTTTCCAATGAGGATGCAAGTTTGGGGAATTGAGAAAAATCCTCTTTGGCAATGAGCGGACAAGGGAATGAAAGCTGCTTGACAATCCACGAAACTCAGAACAGAGCAGATTTAACAAATCCATGCATGGTCCACTTCGTGGTGTGGATAAGGTGTTGGTCTTCATCCCCCCCACCAAATATTATATTAAAACTTGTGAAGCTCCTTGAAACTGGGTCAGAACTTGGTCCAACTAGCTCAATCTAAGGGTGCCCACGAGCCCTACTTTACAAAGGACACTCCTCTATTTGAACACGTCCTTTATTTGAAGGGGCGTCCAGTCCACATTTGAATTAAAGATAAAGAAGAGCCAGGACGCTTGAAGTTACCCATCAACAGCACCTGGACAGCAGTCAGGATAGCAAGCACACAGATCAGCTGTTCCCAAACGTCTCCATTATGGCGAGATTCACTGTATTTCTGTTGAAATGCTAATAATTCTTTCTAAATTTGCATCTATGCCAATAATTCGCACATTTATTTATTTATTACATTTTTATACCACCCAATAGCCGAAGCTCTCTGGGCGGTTCACAAAAATTAAAACCGTCATAAAACAACCAACAGGTTAAAAGCACAAATACAAAATACAGTATTAAAAAGCACAACCAGGATAAAAACCACGCAGCAAAATTGATATAAGATTAAAATACAGAGTTAGAACAGAAAAATTTAAGTTAAAATGAAGTGTTAAAATACTGAGAGAATAAGAAGGTCTTCAGCTGGCGACGAAAGGAGTACAGTGTAGGCGCCAGGCAGACCTCTATGGGAGCTCATTCCACAACCGGGGTGCC
Organism: Elgaria multicarinata webbii; assembly: GCF_023053635.1. Classification (NCBI taxonomy): domain Eukaryota; kingdom Metazoa; phylum Chordata; class Lepidosauria; order Squamata; family Anguidae; genus Elgaria; species Elgaria multicarinata. The sequence continues at coordinate 14,477,837 of NC_086189.1, forward strand.
ACAGCGGAGAAAGCCCTCCTCCTAATAGCCACCTGCCTCACTTCCTTTGGCAGGGGCTCATGGAGAAGGGCCCCTGTAGATGATCTTAAGGTCCGGGCAGGCACATATGGGAGGAGGCGTTCCTTCAAATAACCTGGCCCCAAACCGTTTAGGGTTTGCATAACATGCAAATAACATGCAAATGTTATGCAACATGCAAATAACATGCAAATGTTATTGCATAACATGCAAATGTTATGCAAGTTTGAGTCTTTTTTGCTGATGCCACAAGGGTCTAGGATTTGGGCAAGGGAGCACGGGTTCCGGATTTTTTTATTTTCAAATTGAAATTCTGCATCCAGGACAGGCCACTTCGACCAAGAAAGTGGAGTTCTTCAGCTGGTACTATTGATGCCAGTCTCCCCCCAACCTGATGCTTCGGATTACAACTCCCATCAGCCTGAGCCAGCCTGGCCAATAGTCAGGAATGATGGGAGCTTTAGATAACTCCTTTTCTAGCTTCCCTGGCTGCCCGTCCAGGTCCAGGCTCCATTCAAAGTGCTAGTATTACATTCAAAGCCCTGAACGGCTTGGGGTTAGGTTATCTGAAGGAACGCCTCCTCCCATATGTACCTGCCCAGACCCTAAGGTCATCCTCAGGGGTCCTTCTCCATCAGCCCCTCTCAAAGGAAATTAGGCAGGTGGCTACCAGGAGCAGGGCCTTCTCTGCTGTGGCACCCCGGCTCTGGAAAGAGCCCCCTAAGGAGGTTCGCCTAGCACCTACCTTATATTCTTTTCGGCGCCAGGTGAAGACCTTCTTATTTTCCCAGTATGTTAACAGTTTATCATCTCAACCTTTTAACTTTGCTGTTTTAAATCTGCACTTTAAGTCTGTATAAATCTCTGCACTGCCGCTCAGTTTTATCCCGGTTGTGCCTTTCTATTGTACTTTGATGTTGCGTTGCTATTATTGCGGTTTGCTTTATAGCGTGAATTGGATTTGATGGTTTTAATTTTTTGTGAACCGCCCAGACAGCTTCAGCTGTTGGGCAGTATAGAACTGCAATGAATAAATGAATGAATGAATGAATAAATAAAGCAATTCTCGTTGCAAGCTTTCTATCCAGTTTTGTCATGTACCAATGGCTGTTGCAAAGGAAGCCTGAATACGATCAGGCTTGATGGCTGTCTGTTTCTCACAGATCCCTACTAAATATTTGGCTGGTTATTTTATAATAAATAAATAAAAAATGTATTGCAAAGAGGGAAAACTGTCCATTGTTTGCTGCCATCTCAGCTCCAGATGCCCGCTCTGGTTTGCACTGGTCCAGAATTGCCTGATTAACTAGAACATATACCAGGTAACCCCCCACCTCGCCCACCCCATAAACTATTAAGCTGTTCCATACAATTTACAACGTCCATAACCTTTTTGACTGTCGAACTTTGCTCAAAGTTAACCAGGGCTATAATCAGGTACTTAGCATTCAGGAAAACAAGCGAAAATTTGTGACTTCGCAATGGCAAAAAGAAAAGGAGGAGGAGGAGGAAGGGGGGGAAAAATCTCACTAATTGTTTCATGTAGAGGATTTCTTTCTTTTCTTTTTTTTAAAAAAGACATTAAGAATATTTGATACAAACCAGGTATTTCATATGGAGTTGCTTTATTTCATAGCAATGTTTGGGTTGTTTATTCTGATTTGTGACATTAACTAAAGCTATAACGACATAAAGCCTTTCTAAATAAAGGTAAGGAAGCACAAAAGGTAAAATTTAGCACAGAATGCTGCCTGCCTGCTTTCTTTTTCTGTCTTTCTCTCCCTCCTTTTCTTCCGTTTCTGCTACACTCTCTCTCTCTCTCTCTCTCTGGGCTCATCTCCACCAAGCAGGATATTCCACTATGAAAGTGGTATATAAAAGGCAGGAGCCACACTACCGCTCTACAGCAGTATTGAAGTGCACGGACAACTGTTTGGGGCCCATGACACTTATTTATTTATTTATTTATTTCATTTCTATACCGCCCAATAGCCAGAGCTCTCTGGGCGGTTCACAAAAATTAAAAACATTCAAAGTATTAAACAACAGTATAATATAAAAGCTCAACCAGATAAAAACAGCAGCAATGCAAAATTACAAATTTAAAACACCAAGTTAAAATTTATTTATAGACTGTTAAAATGCTGGGAGAATAAAAAGGTCTTCACCTGGCATCTAAAAGCATATAATATAGGTGCCAAGCGAACCTCCTTAGGGAGCTCATTCCACAGCCGGGGTGCCACAGCAGAGAAGGCCACCTGCCTCACTTCCTTTGGCAGGGGCTCGCGGAGAAGGACCCCTGAGGATGACCTTAGGGTCCGGGCAGGTACATATGGGAGGAGGCGTTCCTTCAGATAACCTGGCATACCAGATCCTGCTTTCATAGTGTTATATCCTGCTTGGTGTAGATGTGTCAATGGGCCCCAAAAGTTGTCAGTGCACTTCAGCACCACTATATAAAGCAGTAGTGTGGCTTTGGGGGACATTATTTCACTAAAACATACATTTTTGTTTGCACTTTTCCCCGACGTTCATATATTTGTGCGCATTTTTTTTAAAAAAATCAGCATTATTATTCCAGAACTCCACTGCCAAATTTCGAAAAGGGACGAATTTCAAAGGCTAGCTGAGTTTCGGTTTGTGCATTGGTTCGAAAGTGCGGAATTAAGCAACGTTCACATTGAAATGCAGATTGAATGAATTTCTCCCCCTTCTGTATTGGGAATATTGTTGATATCCTAGAAAGACAGTTGTGGCATCAATCTGAGGGAAGTCAAGGTGATGGAACCAGTGTCGTGTAGTGGCTAAAGTGTTGGACTGGGAGTCGGGAGATCCGGGTTCAAGTTCCCACTCAGCCATGGAAGCTCACTGGGTGACTTTAGGCCAGTTGCAGGCTCCCAGCCCAGCCTACCTCACAGGGTTGTTGTTTGAGGATAAAATGGAGAGGAAGAGGACGATTATGTTTGCCGCCTTGGGAAAAAAGGCAGGATATAAATGCAATAAATAAATAAATAGATGGATACCTGGGTAAAAACCAAAAATGAAATAATACAACGGCTTCTAGGTATATGAGGTTAGACTGTTAAATTCAGTCAGCTTTCCTGCCACCTTGGAAATCACCAGATACACCCCCAAAGTTGCCATCTGTGAACGAGGTGGCAAAAGTGGAAGTGGAGTGAAATAGAAGCTCCTGTGTAGGAACGTATTTGGATTCTGTAGCTCCCATATTCCAAGATGGCTGACATGCAAATAGGAATATACAGTAACTCATCAACAAGTGTATATAGAAAACTCATTTTGGTATTTTAACTCAGGTCGAAGAAGCCGGGATAGCGTTTTACTGGGGACAGATATTCAAAATGTCCCTATTCCTGTCGGGACAGCTGGGGCATATGAGGGAACATGATTGTTCCTTTACTTCTCTACCTTTCCTAGAATCATAGAATCGTTGAGTTGGAAGGGGCCTAGAAGGCCGTTGAGTCCAAAGCCCTGGTCAATGCAGGAATCCAAGGCAGGTTAAAATCCCCCTCGCTGCATTTGGCAGGACGAAAACAAAGAATAAAAATTACGGTTTTATACTGTTGTTTTATACTTTGAATGTTTTTAATTTTTGTGAACCGCCCAGAGAGCTCCGGCTATTGGGCGGTATAGAAATGTAATAAATAAATAAATAAATAAATAACCAGCTTCCCAAGTGGTTATGTACCAAAGTAGTAACTTCAGTTCCCACGCTGTACATCAACGGCCCTCTGCAACAGCTTATACAGCAGCATGACGTATGAGGTGTGGGTGAGTAAACAACTCTGCCCTAAGGAAAAAAGGACTGGTTCTTCTGCTACTAAAATAAGCGTGCAGAAACATACCTGAAATGAAGTGCCGTGGGGCACTTCAGCAGTGAACATGCCCACTTCTTCTTGGGTTGTGATGGGAGGGCAGCTTGTTCCAGGGGTAGCCAACCCAGCCTTCCCCAACCAGATGCCCTCCATCCTAACTGCGAACGATGGGCCTTGCGTATCTGGTGGGCGCCAGGTGAAGGATGTCTTTTCTAGCGAACACACTGGGAAGAAACCCACAGATGTCTCCCACATGAGCAGGTTAAAAATGTGCTAGTGATGAGGCAGCGATGACAGCCCATGGCCCAGGATGCATTGCGGCAGGAACGCTTTCGTGCCATGGAGAAATTATGGCTGCAGGACCTGCAGGAAAAGGGCTCTGGTTTGCGGCGGGGGATGTTCATGAGAATGGATGGGTTTCATCGTGGAAGGCGACAGAAGGTGGGGAGGGAAAATTATTTCCCCCACCCCTTCAGCCACAAGCCTGGCTGCCAGAATAATTTAAAGGGACGTCAAGGAATTCTTCCACTGTACTTTAAAGCACAGACTACAGCCGGGACTGTGTGTGAAGTCTGCAATATGAATGTTTCTTTGTGTTATGTAAGAAACGCCGACAATTTTGTTCCTAGGAAAGTTGGATTTTGCCATGTATAGAAGTTTAATAAAATCAAGCTATTCTTCTCTTATTCTGCTTTTGCTTGCCATAAGGACAAGAAAGGAGCTATAGCAGTCTCTATATTCTTCCCCCTTTATCACAGGATATCTTATTTAGCCATTAGAGCTTTGCATAAGATTTGAACTAAACCTGAGCAGGATCAGGTCTGTATAGACAATGCCTGTTTGCTTCCTGATGTCATAGACTCATAGAATAGTTGAGTTGGAAGGGGCCTATAAGGCCATCGAGTACAACCCCCTGCTCAATGCAGGAATCCACCCTAAAGCATCCCTGACTGATGGTTGTCCAGCTGCCTCTTGAAGGCCTCTAGTGTAGGAGAGCCCACAACCTCCCTAGGTAATTGGTTCCATTGTCGTACCGCTCTAACAGTCAGGAAGTTTTTCCTGATGTCCAGTCAGAATCTGGCTTCCTGTAACTTGAGCTTGTTATTCTGTGTCCTGCACTCTGGGAGGATCGAGAAGAGATCCTGGCCCTCCTCTGTGTGACAACCTTTGAAGTATTTGAAGAGTGCTATCATGTCTCCCCTCAGCCTTCTCTTCTCCAGGCTAAACAGGCCCAGTTCTTTCAGTCTCTCTTCATAGGGCTTTGTTTCCAGAGCCCTGATCATCCTGGTTGCCCTCCTCTGAACATGCTCCAACTTGTCTGCGTCCTTTTTGAATTGTGGAGCCCAGAACTGGATGCAATACTCTAGATGAGGCCTAACCAGGGCTGAATAGAGGGGAACCAGGACCTCATGCGATTTGGAAGCTATACTTCTATTAATGCAGCCCAAAATAGCATCTGCTATTTCGGTAAAAGAAGTTTCCCTCTAAAGCCATCAGAGCCAAAGGTGGGCCAGGATGGGGCTTCATTCATTTGGAGACACAGCCATTTTGTCTCCTCTCCAAATAGTGCCTTTTAGTTTAATTTCTCTAAAATGCTGAAGAGCAGGGGGAGGAGGGAGGGGGGAAGGAGGGCAGTTGTGTGAGTGATAGGTCCATCTTCTAATCCACAGGTATGTTTTACAAGGGGGTCCAATCACTATACTTTGTGGGTGGGCAAGGAGGAGACTGTGAGATGGTGATTCTCCCAAGGCCTTCAGGCTTCACTATGAAAACACAAGAAACATGCACCCCACCTTGGAGGAAAAGTGGGATCTCTATTAATTGAAGTGGAGTGTCATAGCTGGGGCAGGACCACCAAGCCCATGGAGCCATCTTCAGTATGAGAAAAGGGATGTTGCACGTAAAATAGTTGTGGATGTGGTAGAAGATGCGCTGAAGTTACAGGAAGCCAGATTCCAGCTGGACATCAGGAAAGATGTCCTGACTGTTAGAGCAGTACGACAGTGGAACCAATGACCTAGGGAGGTGGTGGGCTCTCCCACACTAGAGGCCTTCAAGAGGCAGCTGGACAGCCATCTGTCAGGGATGCTTTACGGCGGATTCCTGCCTTGAGCACGGGGTTGGACTTGATGGCATTAGAGGCCCCTTCCAACTTTTACTATTCTATGATTCTATGGGGATGGAAGCACATGACATCTCTCTGAAGGACAAAAGTAGCTCAAGGGCCGCTAGCGACTGACCCCTCCTCTAGAACCCTAAACGTCCAACCACTGCAGAAATGGAGAGCTAAAAGAAAATCATTTTCATGCGTGTGCGTATGTGCGCGCGCGCGCCTGTATAAAATGAGCTTAGTAAGCAAAAGTTATCTTCATAACAGTTAATAAAGGAAGGCCTTTAAGCGCTAAGTAGGAAATTATACCTACTGTCTTTCTGCTACTTTAAAGCTCTGTCGCCTTTAATTATGTATGGCCTATTTTTATTTAACGGGTGTTGTGGGGGGGAGGGGGGATACGCTGAGCGGCGGGGAGGGGGGGAGTAGTAGAGGATAATCAAAGTGGAGCTTTCTTGAGGTGCCTCCCAAGGCGGATGTGAAATAAACTGGGCGAACAAAAGGCTGTGCTGTAATCAAGCGAACGCTCACATAATGGCACCTGGAATCACGCATGCAGATAGGAGATTGCATTCCCGGCGATTCAGCGGTGGTGCGCCCAGCACCAGAAGGGAAGGGCGCAAAGCTAAAACCTCTCCTCGTATTAAATGTCTGCTAAATGGTTTTGTGATGGGCGTTGCTTAAACCGCCCCGCTCCGCCCCCCAAAACAGGTTAAGCTAGGATCACGGCTGCCCCATGACGGCTAGGGTGACCCTATGAAAAGGAGGACAGGGCTCCTGTATCTTTAATAGTTGCATAGAAAACGGAATGTCAGCAGGTGTCATTTGTATATATGGGGAACCTGGTGAAATTTCCTCTTCATCACAGCAGTCAAAGTTGCAGGAGCCCTGCCCTCTTTTAAATCTGGTCACTCTAGTATAGCTCCTGCAGCTTTAACTGCTGTGATGAAGAGGGAATTTCACCAGGTTACCTGCTGAAATTCCCTTTTCTATGCAACTGTTCAAGATACAGGCGCCCTGTCCTCCTTTTCATAGGGTCACCCTAGCTGAAATCAAGAAATTTCTGGCCCTTTCATTTTTGGAGATAGAAAGGAAAAAGGAAGCAATGCAATACAATGATTTTAAACATGTCAAATACACCTTCACTGGAGGTGTCTTGATGGAGATCGGGCGGCCATCTTCCGGGGACATTGTAATTGCCTCCTACATTGTAGATCTTGCACTAAGCCCAGCTAAAGGACCCAAAAGATCTCTTCCAATTCTGACACTCTAGGATGCAATGGAATTCGGTGACCTGCAGTGGAGGTTGGTGGCTCTGATATCAGCAGAGCGGTAAATCCGCTCTGGGTTTCAGTCGCAGCTCTAAAGGACATCGGCGTGCGCAACTCATTCCCTTACGGTGTGCACCTTAAATGCCCCGATTGGAGCAGAGGAGAGGAAAGTCCACTTTCCAAGACCTCCAGAAAGTGCACAATTCTCCCCCACTATGCTAATTAGCATGGCGGGGGAACGACACACTTTCTGGAGGCCCCAGAAAGCACACCGTCCCCTCCTTTGCTCCAGTCAGAGCACTGGGGTGGGGGATGGAAAGTGGAGGCGACCCTGGGAAATTAGGGTGTGCCTGGGCACGCCTGGCACACCCCATGAAGGAGCTATCCAAGATGCAGAGCAAAAAACACATTCGGGGGACTCACGGAGCTGCTACGGAAGGTTGGCGTGCGTGCATTCCCTGCCTGTATTTTATTTTACTTTCATAGCTGGAAAAAGTTGGACGGTGGAAAAGCAGACTTGCTGCCCTTTGTGAAAAGGCAGAGGATCCTTCTTTAAAGAGTCCTCAGCCCACCGTTCTTTAGCTGACAGCTTTTCTTACAGAAGCGCCTTCCATCCATGTGGCAGTTTTGGACGGCACCAAACGCATCTCCTCCAGAAGCATCCATGGAGCTCACAATGAAGTGAGCGCAGCTGCAGCCCAGAGGGGGTAGAGGCACCGTCTCCTGCCAGGGCCCACATCTCCTGCCAGGGCCCACTGTCTCCTGCCAGGGCCCAGCTGGTAGGGGGGCAGGGGGTTGCAGATGCACGGGGGATGACAAAGCTATAAGGCCTCTCATCGCTACGATCAGCTTATTAGGATTGGCACCAAAAGTGGGGACATTCAGAGGGCAAACCTGGGTGGAACGACTTCAAATCCTCTCTCCTTGCCTCTAGAAGGGGAGCAGGAGATACTTTATTTATTTATTTGAAACATTTATATCCCACCCTATATCATTAAGATCTCAGAGCGGCGTACAGATAAAAACATTCAGTATAAAACAATAAATATGCACAGTGAAAAACAAATTATTAATAATATTTATTTGCATAGCGCCATCATTGTTCATGGTGCTGTACAGAACAAAATAAAACAGAACACATAAATTAAACCGAGGGCTCTGTTTTTCTGGGATGGTTAGAAAGGGGGGCTTAATTTGCATCCAGGTTCCTCAGAATTATGCCTCAGAGCATGGGCAGAGTATTTCCCCTTTTAATGAGAGTTCCAGATTTTTGGGGTCGGGGGAAGGCAGATTTGGTCAAGATGATCTTTGGCTGTTCACACAACATGCTAACCCACACTCAGTGGTTGAGTGTGGGTTCTTTTAGAGCTTAGGGTTATGGGTATTGTCTGAATGCAGCTAGGGTGGCTTGTTAACCATGTGGTATGGCTTATTTTTTTCTTGAACAAGCCACCTTGAGAACCCATGGTTTGCTGTTGGGTTGGTCAGGGCGGTTAACAAGCAATGCTGCCTGGTTAACACACCGCTATGGCTGTGTACAGGCACCCAGCAGAAAATCTTCTGCATCCAAGCAACATGCGAATCCACAGTTCAACGAACAAACCATGGCTCAAAACAACCCACGCTCAACTATTGAGACTGGATTGTTTTGAAACATGGCTTGTTTGTTGAACCATGGGTCATGTGAACAGCTCTGTGGAGACACCTCCTTGCTACCATCACAATTACCCCTTATTTTGAACATAAGAAACGCCATGCTGAATCAGACCAAGGGTCCATCTAGTCCAGCACTCTGTTCACACCATGGCCAACAGAGCAGGATGTGGTGCAACAGCACCCTCCCACCCATGTTCCCCAGCAACTGATGCATATAGGCTTACTGCCTCGGATACTGGAGGTAGCACACAACCATCAGGGCTAGTAGCCATGGATAGCCTTTTCTTCCAGGAATTCATCCAACCCCCTTTTAAAGCCATCCAAATGGGTGGCCATCACCACATCTTGTGGAAGTGAGTTCCATAATTTAACTCTGCGCTGTGTAAAGAAGTCCTTCTTTTTATTTGCCCTGGATCTCCCACCCATCAGCTTCATGGGATGACCCCTTTGAGTGCTCATATTTTGAGAGAGGGAGAAAAATGTCTCCCTATCTGCATTCTCCACCCCATGCAACGAAGCCAGGCGGAAGGAAAAAGGGAGGCAGGGCAGGAGGGCTGACGGACATCGCAGCTCCATTTCCCTTTGTGTCTCTCCCATTTATTTTGGGAACAGCCATCCCACCCATGGTGACAGCGAGAAGGACGCTGCTGCTATATGGAGAAAGATATAATTGTTAAATATTTTTAATGTTGACTGTTTTTAACTTTTGTAAACCGCCCAGACAGCTTTGGCTATGGGGCGGTATAGAAATGTAATAAATAAATATAAATAAAGAGTGGAGGAGAAAAAAAACCATGCTGGTTGTTTAAAGCAAGACAGAAGTAAGGAGAACCAGACACGTGTCCTGAGCTTCCCAGCGCTCTGGGGAGTCATAAAAAGCCTCCCCACTCACCCACGCCTCCGGTCCCCAAGCGGCTGCCATCAGTTTCGGCTATCTGCCTTTCCTTGTCCTCTGATAGCTTCCAGCATTTCCAAATGGTCTCTGCAGCTGTGCCTCTAAGGCCTTAGCTAGACCTAAGGTTTATCTCGGGATCGTCCCGGGGTCATCCCTGTTCATGTAAATGGCACACAGGATATCCCGGGAGCAGGCAGGGACGACCCAGGGACAATCCTGGGATAAACCTTAGGTCTCGCTAAGGCCTAAGAGCCTCTTGCTTGAACAGGTGAGCTCACCTGTAGTTGTGAAATCTCTTCTGAAATCTCTTCATTGGCTTCCAATTCACTCCAGAATCCAATATAAACTTCTCCTGTTGACCTTCAAAGCTTTTCATGGTCTAGCTCCTTCCTATCTCTCCTCTCTCATCTCACACTATCGCCCCGCTCGTGCTCTCCGCTCCTCTGATGCCATGCTTCTCGCCTGCCCAAGGACCTCCACTTCCCTTACTCGGCTTCGTCCTTTTTCTTCTGCTGCCCCTTACGCCTGGAACACTCTTCCAGAACACTTGAGAACTACAAACTCAATCACAGCTTTTAAAACTCAGCTAAAAACTTTTCTTTTCCCTATAGCTTTTAAATATTGAGTTTGTTCTGACTCTATACTGTTAGCTTCACCCTACCCGGTGCCTGTTTACACTTCCCTGTGCCTGTTTGCATTCTCTTTCCCTCCTTACTGTTTACTACAACTTTATTAGATTGTAAGCCTATGCGGCAGGTTCTTGCTATTTACTGTGTAATCTGTACAGCACCATGTACATTGATGGTGCTATATAAATAAATAATAATAATAATAATTGTTGGTTATGGCAGGTCAAAATGCTCTTAAAGACTGGCTATCTTGGAGGGAGTTGGTGACCCTCCTTTTTATACCTGAGAGAAGGAAGATCTGGTGAAGGAAGGAAGGAAGGAAGGAAAACAAATTCCAAATGGCGTGTATATATAGTTTTTGGGGGTGTTGTTTTTTTTAAAAAAATTCCTTCCAGTGGGATTTTTTAAACCTGACTTCTTTTTAAACTCTAAACTCTTGGGATCGGTGACATGGGAGTGGAATCTCTCCTTCCCCGTGCCGAAGACGCCACCAATGAAGATGTATGCCATAGGCTGACACGGCTCTAAATCATGGCTTCATATATGGAAATGACTTATGATACAAAACAACTTCTCCGCGTTCGAGGGGATGGACCGAGGAAGATTTAAGAGGACCTGCGCTCAACTGCCCTACAGTGGTAGAGGGAGGGTACAGAAGATCGTACGTCGTATTGTCTCAAGATTTATTTCTTCCATGGGCGGGCTCCGTCCTGCCAAATGTGTCAGGAAGAAATGTCTGTGCTTCCTTTGTGAGCTGGGGCGGGGGTGGGGGGGAGGCGTGGAGAGAAGGAAATTTGTCCATTGGACTTGGTAAATCTGGCTATAAATAAGAGTGAGCTGTACATTCTGAATGCATCTGGTTTCTCAACAATTACGGTACAGATCGCCTCCAACCTGGCCCGAAGCGTGTTAGCATAAATCTTCCTCCGGAGATAAGCGCGCAAAGAGATAATCGGGGGATAAGAAATTTCAACAGCTCTCCTTGACTTATGGGTCTTCAGCAAATTGTCTCTATTGCAAAGGAGAGGCGGGGCGGGAGAAATACCCACACCGTCCCAGGAAATCGGCGATGTACATTTCCGAAGATTGGATGCAAAAGGGGAAAGACTAGAGGTTGCCAAATGCTCGTCTGCTTAGGGTGCTTCTGCATAGAGGGCTCCCCGCACTAACGTTCAGAAGCCGTTGTGTAATGGTTCCAGTTTTTCTTCCTTAACGGATGTTCCATAGGAAGAAAAAAGATGGAAGCAGCAGTGGGAAAACACAGAAGGGTTTACAATGGAAGACGCCCTGTAAAAGTCCGGGAACAGGATAAAAAAACTCACATAATAATAATAATAATAATAATAATAATAATAATAATAATAATAATAAAATGTATTTCTAACCCGCTTCTCCATCTTGATCGAGGCAGGGAACAACAACAAATATAAAACCCATAAAATATAAATCAAAACACAATAAACATTGTTAAAACTTCCTAAAAACCTACTAAAAACATACTAAAAGCACCCTAAAATTCCATTGGATAGGCCTGCCAGAAGAGATTTCAATGGAAGCACTTCCACTGAAATCATGTGTGTTAAAGTTAAATCTGCAGGAGCCCTGCCCTTCTTTTGGATCTGGCCACTCAAAAGCTTTAACCGTTGGGACGGAGAGATAATTTCACCAGGTGCTGCATGCCTACAAAGGACACCTGCTGAAAGTCCCTTCTGCATTCAGCTGTTAAAGACGCAGGAGCCCTGCCCTCCTTTCCATACAGTCACCCTTGTTCAGGGACGTGGACTGTTTTGCAGTCAGAAAAGAGAGCACATGCACGCACACACACACACTAGGGTGACCATATTTGGGAAACCAAAAAAGAGGACACCTAGTGTGTGTGTGGGGGAAGCAGCTTTCTGAGTCCTGCAGAAAGTACGTTATTCCCCCGCCACCTTAAAGAACCCGATTGGAGTGGAGGAGGGGAAAGGATTTCATTCTGCACCACCACCATCCACTCCAATGGGGGCCTTTTCTATAATGTCCACGAATGACCCACTTTCCCCTTTAAGACCTCAATTGGAGCTCGGGGTGGGGGAATGATGTGCCTCAAGAAAGCATGTCACTCCCTCCTGCCATGCTAATGGCAGCCTTAAAGAGGAAGGTGTGTCATTCCAGGACATTATTGAAAATTATAGAAAATCCCCCCTGACACCATGGAAAGAACAAAAACCAGGACAAATCCGGGGAAATCCTGACAGTTGGTCACCCTAACACACACGCTCTCTTTCTCTCTCTCAAGAACACAAGAGTTAGCCATCATTGCTGTCGGGAGGTATTGGTGCCTTAAGTTTCGAGGCCATCCGGCTACTGCTTCCTCCTCCGAACTGATTTGAAAGCCTCTGTCTGCCAGCCACAGGCAGGCAGATGCGTTTGGCGAGGCAGCGCCTTCCAGAGCACAGGGAAGCCGCCCAGGCTGAGGTCTTCTGGAGAGGCTGTTGCTAGGTCCGTCGCTGCAAAGACCACAGGAATGGCTGATCGTGGAGGCTCTCCCAATTTAATTGAAGCCAGGCCTGACTTTTGAACCCGAGCGCACTCAAGAAACTTTTAAGTGTTTTCTCCTACTGCGACGGCGGTCTTCGGGGACTGCTCACTGCTCACGCCCCAGTCACTTTGAATTCATTTTAGAGTTCGAACTTTCAATGAAGCCTTCATTTGAAAACCGGCGTGTCCCCCCCACCCCCCCGACTCCCGCCCGAAATCCCGGTGACGGGATGTCAGCAAACTTGACTTGTCAGCATGCCGATGCAAAGCGTTGCCTTTTGATAAGCACCTCGACGCGGGGAGGAAGGCCTCGTTAACAGATGTGTGCAAACATTGCTCGAGTCCGCAAGCCGTGCAGCAGGAACAAGGCAGAGTGGTATGGACTGTGCCAATTCAGGCTGCAGGTGGAAGACCGCTGCTTATCAACGCTGCTCACCTTGAAATACAAACACATACCACCCTGCGGGTAGAAAGCTAGCACCTCAGGAATGCGCCCTGCGGTGTTAGTTTTCTACTTGCAGGGAGCTTTTTCAAACACCCTGCAAGTAGAAAATGGGCACGGCAGAGCATAGGCTGGCTAGAGTCTCTCTTCCTGATGTGCTAGCATTCTACTTGCAGGGTTCCTCCCATCCCCACAGGGCATCATTCCAAATGTGATCCTTCACCTAAAGTTGGAAGGAGTAGGGATCATTGAATCAACAAAGAATTCTGCCATCTCACTCTGCTGTGCGGCTGTGACTCTTCATTATTTCTGTCATTTATATCCCATCCTTCCTTGAAGGTGCACGAAGCAGCTTACATAGGGTGACCCTATGAAGAGGAGGACAGGGCTCCTGTATCTTGAACAGTTGTATTGAAAAGGGAATTTCAGCAGGTGTCATTTGTATATATGGAGAACCTGGTGAAATTTCCTCTTCATCACAACAGTTAAAGCTGCAGGTGCCCTGCCCTCTTTTAAATCCGATCACTTTAGTATAGCTCCTGCAGCTTTAATTGCTGTGATGAAGAAGGAATTTCACCAGGTTCTCCATACATACAAATGACACCTGCTGAAATTTCCTTTTCTATGCAACTGTTAAAGATCCAGGAGCCCTGTCCTCCTTTTCATAGCTTACACAGTTGTATCCCCCATAAATTTCATCATCACAACAACCCTGTGAGGTAGGATAGGCGGAGAAGTAGCAACTGGCCAAGGTCACCCTTCGACAGTTGAGTGGTTATTTGAACTTGGGCCTCCTCCGTCTTAGTCCAACACTCGAATTGTTACATCACGACATTTCTCCACTGCACACCTGACAGCAAGCAGCTAAATATGTGCGTTGACTCTACTGACAAGGGACCAGGCAAGCTGCAGGCAAAATCCAGAATGGAATCAAATAAGAACGGAATTGTATGAATCCAACTCACGGATTTGAGATCAGACCAGCTTTTCCCAAGACAAGCAGGCCCTGGCGACTTGCAGACCATTTTTGTTTTTAACTTCCCAGAATTTTACGCAAATTTTGTCATAGAAAAATACATAACATTTAAAAACTACATTTCCCCCTTAGGCTAAAGCATAAAACTGTGCATGGGGGTGTGTGGGGAATTTACACATTTGCGAATTTACACATCTGTATTTGCAAAGACGCGCAAATACAAATTTGTGAAAATTCGGAACGTTGGGAAAAAATCAGATTCCGCCCATGAGTGTACAATGGAACAAAAGGCACCTGGCCATGCATGAAAGGCAGCTGGAACAGACCTTACAAAACTGTCACTTCCCTAGTTGGAGGTGACGTGAAAACTGTTTGTGGCATTAGTTTTGCAGTGGTCCTGAATTTCCTACCAACTAGCTTCATGGGATGACCCCGTCGGGTTCTAGTATTATGAGAGAGGGAGAAAAATGTCTCCCTGTCCACATTTCCACACCAGGCATCATTTTGTCCACCTCTATCCATCTCCCCTCAGCCTCCTTTTTTCCAAGCTAAACAATCCCAGCTGATGTAACCTTCCCTCATAGGGGAGACGCTCCAGTCCCCTGATCATTTCAGTTGCTCTTCTCTGCACTTTTTCCAACTCTACAATCTCTGCTCCCCCCCCCCATCCTTAGGTGTAGTGACCAAAACTGTACTCAGTATTCTAAGTAAGCAACATAGCCCTCTCCAGGTTGTACCTAGTGAAATTGGCCCATGCAACTGAAAAAGCTGTGTATTTTTCCCCAGCCTGTACGAAATCATATTCTGCAGTTCCCATAGGGCAAGGACCTGCCCTCTTTTACTAGGCACACTGATGGCACTATAAAAAAGTTTAATTAGAACAGCAAAGATATAATATCAACACAGTTTGTTTGCCAATCAAAATCTTGTTTAAAGAGGCCACGCCAATCTGTTCCACCTTGATTTTTATTGGGTCCTTGCAATTTTGAATTCCAACTTTTAAATAAACAATACAATCTCTCTCTCTCTCTCTCTCTCTCACACACACACACACACACATCCTCTGAATGGGATAGACTGCCAGTTCATCTGTCTTTAAAACAACGCAACGCCTTAATTATAGCTCTTAAAACGCGCTCTATACTTATCCCTAATAACACCGCATTTATTAGCGGCTACGAAAAGAGCACTCACAGTTCATGCTTCTGCAGTAGGCTTCCCTGCTGAAAATCGGAGGCCGGAGTTTGAAAGAATTGCACAAAAACTCTGCACAGGCTCTCTGCCAAAACTTCACCGGGTTTATTCAAGGGGCAAACCAGCCGATGGAATGAGAGGGCTTTGCTGTGACATTTCAACTTGACTTCACACCGGAATTCCAAAAGGTTTCCTTCTACCTCTATCTCAGGGTTTCCACAATTGGACAATGGAAGCGTAGGAAAAGTCAGATCTGTTGCAAAAGCCAATGTTCTGAGAATTCCAGCTTGCTTTCTTCTTAAAAATAAATAAATAAATAAATAAATCTAGCTCTCATGACTTGGATAGCCTTGAAAAGTTCTCTTAAGTCCCTTTGCTCCTTCCTACAATTAGCCGGACTAAATATGCAAAACAAGAATGAAGCCTACACAGATTTGTGATTTAATGTCATTTCCTTCATTGAAATGATTGGAACTGGTTTTATTTAAAATGGTTAATATTTAATACAATGTTATCCCTAATATGTGCATCGGATTGAAGAAGAAGAAGAAGAGAGAAGGGTGGCTCTCTTTCTCTCTCTCTATGCCACCCTTCTCTCTCTCTCTTTATGCCATCTTTCTCACTCTTTCACTCTTTCTATGCCATCCCTTCTCTCTCTTTATGCCATCCCTTCTCTCTCTTTCACTCTCTCTATGCCACCCTCTCTCTCTTTATGCCATATTTATTGCTCTTTCACTCTCTATGCCACCCCTTCTCTCTCTCTCTTTATGCCACCCCTTCTCTCTCTCTATGCCACCCCTTCTCTCTCTCTATGCCACCCCTTCTCTCTCTTTATGCCACCCCTTCTTTCTCTTTCTCTATGCCACCCCTTCTCTCTCTCTTTATGCCATCTTTCTCACTCTTTCACTCTCTCTATGCCAGCCCTTCTCTCTCTTTATGCCACCCTTCTCTGTCTTTCTCTTTAAGCCACCCTTCTCTCTCTCTCTCTCTCTCTCTCTCTTTATGCCACCTCCTTCTCTCGCTCTCAAGCACCCCCTTCTCTCACTAACTTACTCCTTCTCCCTAACAGAAGGATACAAGGGAGGACATTTCCCTTGCCAGGGGTTTGAACCAATTGCTTGCAGAGGGCTTTTGAGATTAGGCCGCGGTCAGCATGAAATTGGGCCAAGGGCTGCAGGTTGCCCACAGGATTGCTGCTGAAATGTGAGGGCTTCATTGATGAGTTTGTTGGTTTTTTTGGGTTTTTTTTAAAGAAATTTAAATGTCTTCATTTTTCAGAGAAGTGTCCAGAAAACAGATTCAGTGCCCTACGAACCACCAGAGCGTGCATCATTTTGTGAAGAAGACACCCAGGGCTTGTTTATCGAAAAGTTGGAACGCATACAAGAAAACAGCTAAACTTCGTGCTGTGGCAAAGGAAGGCTTGACTGGAAACAGGTTTTTACGGTAATTTTGTGGTTGTAACAGCTTTTTTTTTTTCATTTTAAAGAGCATACTTCTATAGGAGACCCTTTTCAATTTAATTGAAGACACTATCAAGAGTAAATACTCTTTCTTTTTTTAAAATAAGAACAGCATGGGGGGAACATTCAAAGCAAAATAATCAGATGCAATTTGTGTTCCTAAGCTAGAATGATACGTCTGTTTCTTCCTTCTTCTTCTGTGCTGGATCTGTTTGGAGGCCATTTCAACCTACCCTCAAAATAACAAATGCGGCAAGAGCTGAAGATAGCTTGAAAAATATACTGGGAAAGAGAAAACACATGGGCAAAAGTGTGGTACAAAAGTCGTATTTCATGCATGACTTTGGAGAACGTTAATAAGGATTAGAACCATATTTTTGCAGAGCTGCAATCAGTCAAGGCTTCTATAATTAATTTTTTTTTTTTGCTTTAGATCTCAGATCTTTTTCGAAGTCTTGGAGGGAGGATCACTAAAGCGGGGGACATGACAGGGGGTTATGAAATTATGAATGGCATGGAAGGAGGCATTTCCCCCTGCCCTTCCTCTTACTACTAGAATTTGGGGTCATCCAAGGGAAATGGATTCGTAGATGGGTTTAGGGCAGGCGCAATTACATAAACACACACACACGAAAATTAATTAATATAACTTATGGATTTCACTAACACTCAGTGGTGTAGTAGCATGTTTTGAAATATGGGTGCTCATAGAATCATAGAATAGCAGAGTTGGAAGGGGCCTACAAGGCCATCGAGTCCATCCCCCTGCTCAATGCAGGAATCCACCCGAAAGCATCCCTGACAGATGGTTGTCCAGCTGCCTCTTGAAGGCCTCTAGTGTGGGAGAGCCCACAACCTCCCTAGCTAACTGGTTCCATTGTCGTACTGCTCTAACAGTCAGGATGTTTTTCCTGAGGTCCAGCTGGAATCTGGCTTCCTGTAACTTGAGCCCGTTATTCCGTGTCCTGCACTCTGGGATGATCGAGAAGAGATCCTGGCCCTCCTCTGCGTGACAACCTTTTAAGTATTTGAAGAGTGCTCTCATATCTCCCCTCAATCTTCTCTTCTCCAGGCTAAACATGCCCAGTTCTTTCAGTCTCTCTTCATAGGGCTTTCTTTTCAGACCCCTGATCATCCTGACAGTCTCCATAAACACCCACCCAATGAGAGTCCAAAAAGGCAGGTAGCTGTATTTATCCATCTCTCTCTCTCTCTCTCTCTCTCTCTCTCTGTGTGTGTGTGTGTGTGTGTGCATAGGCTAGTTTACAGCAATATTTTAACTACTGCTGGGAACTAGGGCTGTGCACTGCTTTGCTCTGTCTCTGAATTCCGAGCCGGTGATTTGATTTGGCCCAAATCGGTCTGTACCCGAAGCGGGTTGGCTCCAGGCCGATTCGGATCAGGTCCAAAGCGCTTCAGAGCACTGGGACCAACCTGGAAGTCTCCGCTGCATGAGCCCCCTGCTCCTTTCCTGAACCTGTCGTGAGCCCTTGCAGCCATCTGGGCCTCTTCAGGGGAGTTGCTCACAGTGGGTCCAAGTAAGGGGCAGGGGGCTCATATGGTGTGGGCAGGGGGCTCAGTAGATGCCCGGGAAAGCTAGGTCCCAGCTGCTCATCCAGCTCCAGGTCATCTGAATTGGATCCAGGTCAGATTCAAGCCAAAGCAGATTCGGGTTGATTCGGAAGTTCTGAATCAGCCTCCGAAGTGGGTAGGGGAGGTGTCTGTGCATAGCCCTACTGGGACACCCCCAGATACTTTAAGGATTGCAGCTACGCTCCAAGGAAACCAGGCTGCCATTAAAAACAGAACACTGACCTAGGTAGATCTGTCTTCTGCTCTAGTACAGATGCTTTTACGTTTGGTTAGATCAATCTTACCCAGAGTGGTGGTCCTCCAGATGTTGCTGGACCCCAGTTCCCATTACCTTTGACCTTTGGCTATGCTGGCCGGGGCTGATGGGACTTGTAGTCCAAAACATCTGGAGGGCATCAGGTTGGGGAAGGCTCACCTAATTATTCCAGAGACAGTTGCATAGAAAAGGGAACTTCAGCAGGTGTCATTTGCTTATATGGAGAACCTGTTGAAATTCCCTCTTCTTCACAACAGTTAAAGCTGCAGGAGCCCTGCCCTCTTTTAAATCTGGTCACAGTACAGCTGCAGTATAGCTCCTGCAGCTTTAACTGTTGTGATGAAGAGGAAATTTCACCAGGTTCTCCATATATACAAGCGACACCTGCTGAAATTCCCTTTTCTATGCAACTATTAAAGATACAGGAGCCCGGTCCTCCTTTTCAAATGGTCACCCTACACAATGCTCCTGGTTTATTCTAGTGCAATAACTGCCGCTCCAGTAGAACGGTAAAGCCACTATCACCACTAGGCATTGGGAGGCTGCCATCCTTGCTGCCAACGTCTCCATAACTGGCCGTAAGCTTCTGCACTGTTGCTGTAGCACTCTAGGGGCTGTGATATTGCTTCTCCATAGAAAACGAAGCTGGCCTATCAGGGAACACACAAGCACCATATTAAAAAAAACCCAGTTGCCATTACAATTTCACTGCTGGCTCACAGGTACCTAATTTCAAATGGATCTTCCAAAGCGGGCCATGGAGAAAGAACTTAAAACCCAGAGCAAGCGTCGCGACAGGCAAAAGCGACCATGAAAACAAACAAGAAACTCTTCCAAGTTCCATAACTCAACTAAGCACACGCTCCTATGCACGTTTAAACAGAGCTGGGGTGACCTGGCTCCCACTGAAAAAGTCAGGGCAAGTCCCTGACGTCTTTACCCTGCAGCTTCGATCAAAGCCTGCACGGGGTCTGCGGATCTGCAAACGTTCTCCACTTCATCCCCTTCCCAGATTGGTCAATAAATATGATGAAGGTAGCACATCCCGAAGATGCACGTGCAAGCTGAGCATCAGGAGGCGTATGGAAGGCAGATGTGGCTCTTCTTTTGAGAGGGCCAAGAAAAAACAGCTGATCACCAGAAATTGGGGTGTGTGTGTGTGTGTGTGCGTGTGTGCGTGCGCATGCATGGCCGACACAGGGAGGCAGAGGAAGACAAAGTGGCATTGGCCGGCACGGTTTAAAAAGCGAGGCATGCTCCCATCTCAACAGCTGGAATTTTAAGGCTGCCGGGGCTGTGGAGTTTCTGCGACTGGAGTTTTCAAGTATAAAAGCAGCCCCAACCAACTTTGGGCTCATGTGTCTCTCGCTACGCGTTGCACTTTTGCGTTGAACTGTGTTTTTTTAAAAAACGTCTCGGTAAATGCACATTCTGGTTGGATTTAGCCCCTCACCTTTCAATGCTCCCTGCTCAGTTTCATGCTTTTCAGTCCACAGCAGCAGTGGACTCCAACTCCTATCAGCCCCAGCCAATAGTCAGGGATGATAGGAGTTGCAGGCCAACCGCCTCTAGAAGGCCTCAGTTTCCCCAGCTATCATGCACTCCAGAGATTCCCTGTTTTGTTTCTTTTTCGTTCTGTCTCTGCTAATTTGCTGTCCTTTATTTTGGCAAATTGGTGGTGCCCTGAATCACACCTGATGGAGAGATGGGGGCAGGACAACCAGGCTTGGCGGAGGCTAGAAAAGTCTCTGCGTTGAGATCCCCTACTTCTGATCCAAACGCACACTCAGCTTGGTGACTCACAGAAGCCCTATTCGTGCATTGCCCATGTGCAAGGCATGACTGTGTGGAAGCCACCTGTGCTACTAGCCATCTCTTCAATGTCACCTCTCCTCCCCCTGAGATCCGTGCGTTGAGCACAGCTGTCTGCAAAGGAAACCCGATCCTGGAGGAAGGAGAGATGCAAGGTCAAGGACTGGACTAAAAGCACTTTCAAGAGCTCACATTACTCCCCACACATTCGCCAGTTGTAATCCTAACAACCACCCTGTGAGGGAAGTTTAGCCCCTCTATCGTAGATGGGTGGGGGGACTGAGGCTGAGAGAGGGCAGCATGCCTAAGGCAAAGGTGAGATTCGAAGCAGGAACTACCCGACTGGTAGCTCAAGGTGCAACCCTATGTGTGTTAAGGCAGAAAAAAAGTCCTACAACTCCTTGGGGAATGTTGGGAATTGTAGGACTTTTTCTCTTTTGGAGTCATCATGGGGGGGGGGGCAGCCAATCAGGAAACCATGAACTGCTGCAAACAACTGTTTTCCTACCTTGGCTGGGGAGGTAAGGGGGATTTGGGTCAAGCCCCCTTAA
The DNA here is from genome assembly GCF_023053635.1 of Elgaria multicarinata webbii. Lineage (NCBI taxonomy): Eukaryota > Metazoa > Chordata > Lepidosauria > Squamata > Anguidae > Elgaria > Elgaria multicarinata. The sequence continues at coordinate 14,499,056 of NC_086189.1, forward strand.
TAGTTTTGGCCAGACTATTCATTTTAGACGATGTCATTTTACTTGGGAGTTGCAACCCCCCTGCCAAAAATCCTTAAAATGCAGAATAATATCAATAATAATAATAATACATTTCTCAGAATGATACACAAAATCCTATTGCAAAGTGTGTCATAGATCCATTGACCTGTTCAGATGATACGCCAAGCCACGACGGTTAAGCATTTGGAGCTAAACGTTATGGCTTAGAGTGTCATGTGATCCATGACTTAGCGTGTCGTGTGAACCATTCCTAACCATGGTGACTATATAACCATGGTTTAAACACACTCACTCCCTATTTGCTGCAAACAGGTGAGTGGCCTAACCATGGTTTAGCGTGTTGTCTGAATAGGCCCATTTTCGGATCCAATGCAGTTTTTCAGAATTTCATGGTTTAGTCACACCTTAGTGCGGCGTTTTCCAACCCAGTATCCTCCATATGGGTTGAACTACAGGTCTCATTGACCCCAGCCCTAGAGTGATGGGGGTGATGGGAGTTGTAGTCCAACACTTCTGGAGGCCACCGGGTTTGGGGAAGGCAGGACTAGTGCAGCCCATGATTTACACTAGATCAGGGAATACAGAGGACATCTTACAAGGAGAACCAGGAGTATAGCTGGTGCTGAACATTAAACATTTAGACATGTGAGGACTGCAACAAAATGCTGCAGTGGGACATCCTCAGGGTCCCAGCCAGCCAGTCCTTTTGCAGGATTCTCCATTCCATTCCTCACCTCCAGTTTTCCATCCCCGGCTGCTGTCTGTATTCTGTGACCTGAATGCTCAGTCCTCAATGAGCGACATGCCCTCGGCTCTTAGATGGACATTTTTGTTGTTAATGCCATTCAGGCTACATAGCGATCAGTGCTCCGAAAACTGAGATTGCTATTAACGTGTACAAGCGGGAACTACAACAAAATGTTGCAGTGTGGAGGGGAAGCCAGCCTTGCCCCTTGGCAGTATCCTCCGTTCCAGCCACCACAACCATCACTTGAAACAGACACACAGCTTGATGTGGCCACGAACAAACTCAGTCCTCATTAAGCTGGGAATTGTTTGCATTTCTGCAAATGACCGTGTTTCCCCAAATCTGCTGATGCCTCCTTCTTGCGCCTGGGTTCAGGTGCGAATGGACCAGCTCTCAGCAAAGTGGGATCGCTGTTGGCACAGATGGTCCACCAAACCTATTCTGCTTGCTGAGTACTGCACCTAGCTGGCAACCTGAAGCCAACGTCCTTCCCTTGCCACCCCCACGGGCTCCTGATTCGAACCATCTGCATTGTCTATCTCTTGGTCATCTCCGTCCACCGTCCCTGTGAACTCCGAACGCTTCCCTGGCCGGCTGTTTGATGCCTCTGTGGGTCACAGACCCCTGAACACAAATCATTATGGCCTTTGGTGGGGGGTGGGGGCCGCGGCTGTGAAGCTCTGAAACTTAATCTCCAAAGTATTCCTCCAAACTCTTCTCTTCCTGTCCAAGGGAGGGGAGTTCTCCTTTTCGAGAATCCCCCACCCACCCAGAGAAGTTAGCTTCCAGGACTTTTGGGCAGCATGGCGCTCCGTCTGCTTTCCCAGGCTCTCCTCTTTTTCAGAAAGCTCTGGCAGTAACACATAAAATATAAAGCGTCACGTGGGTTGCACACCGCAAATATCTTGACACCAAGGGCCGCATGCCTCTGGGCATGTGCAGAGTTCTCTTCTTTCCCCAAGGAGAAAGGCATCTTCAGCGAAAACAGACTTGAGAACTAAATGCCCCTGAGCATGCAATCACTTGAACGCTCACCCATCCTGTTGATACTTCCGGAGCAGGGGGAAAATAAAATAAAGCCACATTACAGAAATCTACATTTCACAGTCAGTGAGATAGCGCTGGAGGAGAAATGCATTTGGTTTGCAACCCAATTTTACACTTTCAAACCAATATGGGAAACCAAATTCAATTATCCTTCAAAATTCGCACTTTTCCGAATTTCGGGCATTCGCAAAACGCGGATTCGAAACTATTATACTGGTGGTGGGGATTGCACACAGACTTATATGGGTGAAAAAATGTTTAGAAATTGCACTGTATCAGGAAAATTGCTTGCAAAAATGTGCGTATTGGGCAAAATCATGTGGGAGAATGCACTGAAGAAACGTGATGAAAAATGCATGTATCAGGAAAGCAGGCAGAAATGCAGATAGTTTTCCATGCAAACGTTTCTCTCTCAGGACTTCTACTGAGTCAGACCCTTGGTTGAGGGAAGGCTGGTGGCTTTGATGACAGTGGGGCGATGGATCTGCTCTGGGTTTTGAGTCAGAACTCTAAAGGAGCTCTCCAAGGGGCAAGTTTCTGACTGAAACCCACTGACATCGGAGTCACCAGCCTCCCCTGCCTTGGTCCATCTAGCCCAATATTGTCGACACTGACTGGCAGTCGTGGCTGTCCAGGGTTTCAGGCTGGGTTCAATCATTAGCATCTCTAGATAGGTCTGGCAGACGTTCAGGTCTGAAACCCTGGAGAACCTCTGACCATAACATTCACAATACCAAACAAGATTGCCCAAAGGTCTTACTTGGTACACGCCAGTTTCTCACACTCCTAAACCAATCTCTTGGTGAATGCAAGAGTAAGTACTTCTTCACACAACGTAGAATGAGATTATGGGACCCCTGATCCCTGCTGCACCAAGATGTGTTCTTGCTCCCAAGAATGAGGCTAGTCATCCCCCGCACCCCAACAGTTACCATGCAGAAGTTCTGGGCTTCAACTCCCGTCAGCCAATGTCCAGGACTTCTGAAAGTCTTGGTCTAATACAGTACGTTCAACATCTAAGCTCCTCCTCTGGGTGCCTACTCTGAGGGGAGCTTGGAGGACGGAAACAAGAGAGAGAGGGCCTTCTCTGTGGTGGCCCCCCAACTGTGGAATGATCTCCCTGATGAGGCCCACCTGGTGCCAACATTGTTATCTTTCAGGTGCCAGGTCAAGACCTTTCTCTTTTCCCAGGCATTTAGCTATATGAAATGAACCTGGGTCTGTTTTTTAGGCTCATCGTTTTTAAAGTTGTTATAGTGGTTTTAAATGTATGTGTATATTGTATGTTTTTGTGGTCTTTAATTTTTGTATATTGGTTTTTAAGTGTCTTCATATTATGTAAATCGCCCAGAGAGCTTCAGCTATGGGGCGGTATATAATTAATAATAATAACAACAACAACTTACCAGGTTGGAGAAGGTTGAATTAGACCAAGTCATAGAAAACAGGTCTATCAGTGGCGATTCACCATGGCAAATGGAATCACCAGACCCAGAAGCAGTAGATTAAATCCTAGAGGCAAACAGGGAAGGTCTGTTGCCTTCATGCCATATTTACAGGCTTCCTGGAGGCATCTGTGCATATTTATTGTTTTATACCATATGCTTTTATCTGTACGCCACTCTGAGATCTTAATGATATAGGGCAGGATATAAATGTTTTAAATAAATAGTAAATAAATAAATCTGGCTGGCCACAGTGGGAAGGAGGATGAAGCTTTGATCTGATATCGGAGGCTTCTTCTGATGTTCTCCCACCATCCCAGACTCCTGGAGAAAGGTGCCCTGGTTTATATGGACATTTTGTGGCCAGGATGTCTTCTGCTAGGCTAGACTTCCCCAACCAAGTGGTCTTCCAAGATGTTTTATGGTACAACTTCCATCATTCTTGAGTGTTGGTCATGCTGGCTGAGGCTTCTGGGAATAGAGGTCCAAAACATGTAGAGAGCACCAGGTTTTGGGACAGCTGTGATAGGCAGATTGACACTTTCCTTGGACAGTTGCCCTTCTTAACAAAGGATCAGTGGAGCCGTGAATCTGCTCCGGGTTTTAGTCAGAACCCGTCAGAGTTCTAAAGGAGCTCTCCAAGGTCCAAGAACGGAGAGCAGCCAGGGGCCTTGACGTTTTCCATCAAGAGTAAGCAGCTGGATAAGCAGATGGAACAGGAGACAGACAGGTCACCAACTTTCCCACTAGATTGAGAGGTTTTCCTTTCAAATTCTAACCATTATTGCCAAGTTTGCGTCAAGACGTATACATTGGGCACCTGCAAATTCTCTGCATCTTCTTTTACCCTCTTTTTCTGTAGTGACACGTAAGTCACCATCGCAAAAGCCTTGCCAACCATTAAAACCATGATGGCAGCCACGGTTGTGAGCCAAGCAAGAAAATTCAAAAAATGGCCAACCAGGGGGACGGGGGAAGAGAGAGAGGGGACGGGGTGGGGGAAGCATAGGAGTAATTAAATGTAACTTTTCCTCATGAAAGGGATTTTGCCGGTTTATCTTCTAATAAGATTATGTCACGGACACAAGTGCCTTGGGGTCCTTAGATTGACAAGCTCCTGTACTTTTATCAGGCAGTGTGACACTAAATCCTTGGGACCTTTTGTCCGGTAGAGTGAGCTAACGGAAATTTGCCAACCCTAATCCCCTTATTCATGTCAGGCGCAGAATAGGAGGCCCGCTCAGAAGGCCCAGAATGACAGTTATCACCTCCACCCCCTCGTAGTTGGGAAGGCATGAGACATCTTGGACTTTGTGAGGCGTTACCCCAAGTAGGCCTCTCAAGAGAGAGAGAGAGAGAGAGAGAGAAACACACCTCTGGCATTTCCACACAAGCGTTCACTATTTAAACAGCGCCGATTTGTGTCTGTGTGCGTCTGTGGGAGCCACGTCCATCTTGACTCTTCTGCGCATATATGTCAAAGCCCACACGTGAGCACCAAGGCACCACGCACGGCTTGCCGCTTCCAATATTTTAGCGGGAGGTGGGGTCCTTCAAACACGATTGGTAAACACATCGCCCCTGTTCAGACAACACGCTAGGCCACGGTGGTTAAACATTTTGCGCTAAACATTATGTCTTAGCGTGTCGTGTGAACCATTCCTAACCATGGGGGCTACGTAACCACGGTTTAAACACGCTCTCTAACCATTTGCTGCAAAACGGTTAGCAGCCTAATCATGGCTTAGCGTGTCGTCTGAACAGCCCCATTATAGATTCTTACCACCTTTACAAAGGTGGAAGAGAAAAATTTGGAAAAGGTGTCGTGGCTGGGTTTCCTTCTAGTATAATCCAGGGGTGGCCCTCCAGATGTTTTGGCCAACAACTCCCATCATTCCTCACCATTGGCAAGGCTGGCTAGGAGCTGATGGATGTTTTAAGGATGTTTTAATCATGTATTCTATGTTTTTAATCAGTTTTTATGTGTTTTATATTCACTGTTGTTCCCCGCCTCAATCCAAGTGGGGAGGCGGGTAAGAAATAAATAATTATTGTTGTTGTTGTTGTAAGCTCCTCCCATATGTACCTGCCTGGACCCTAAGGTCATCCTCAGGGGTCCTTCTCTGCGAGCCCCTGCCAAAGGAAGTGAGGCAGGTGGCTACCAGGAGGGCCTTCTCTGCTGTGGCACCCCGGCTGTGGAATGAGCTCCCTAAGGAGGTTCGCTTGGCACCTACATTATCTGCTTTTAGACGCCAGGTGAAGACCTTTTAATTCTCCCAGCATTTTAACAGTCTATAAATAAATTTTAACTTTGTGTTTTAAATTCGTAATTTTGCATTGCTGCTCTTTTTATCTGGTTGAGCTTTTATATTGTATTTTATATTATGGTTTTATACTGTTGTTTTTATACTTTGAATGGTTTTAATTTTTGTGAACCGCCCAGAGAGCTCCGGCTATTGGGCGGTATAGAAATGTAATAAATGAATAAAGAAAACATCTGGAGAGCTGCAAGTTGCACAGCCCTGCTTTCATGAAACACACACATACACACACACCCTATTTTCGTTTCAACCATGTGATTACATCTCCTGGGTTAACTTCCCTCTCTGTCCTCTGTTGTTTCTCACTAAAGTGTAAGCTCTTCCAGGCAGAGATCTACTTTCTTGTAGGTTTTCTTCATAAGTATTCATTTTATTTATTTATTTCATTTATATACCGCCCCGTAGCCGAAGCTCTCTGGGCGGTTTACAAAAGTTAAAAACAGTAAACATTAAAAAGTATACAAAATTCAAAAATCATCGGAAACATAAAAACAACAGTATAAAATCAACGGCATCCATTTAAAAACAACAGTTCTGGGGTCCGTTAAAAAACAAACTTAGCGTTGTTAAATGCTGTTAAATGCCTGGGAGAAGAGAAAAGTCTTGACCTGGCGCCTGAAAGATAACAGTGTTGGCTCCAGGCGAGCCTCATCGGGGAGATCACTCCACAGTTGGGGGGCCACCACTGAAAAGGCCCTCTCCCCTGTAGGCACTCGGAGGAGGACCTTAGATGTTGAGCGCAGTGTACGGGTAGGTTCATGTCGGGAGAGGTGTTCCATCAGGTATTGTGGTCCCAAGCCGTGTAAGGCTTTATAGGTTAAAACCAGCACCTTGAATTGGTCTCGGAAACGTATAGGCAGCCAATGCAAGAGGGCCAGAATCGGTGTTATATGCTCAAACCTCCCTGTTCCAGCTATCAATCCACCTGCTGCATTTTGCACACGCTGCAGCTTCTGAACCGTCTTCAAAGGCTGCCCCATGTAGAGGGCATTGCAGTAATCTAACTTGGAGGTTACCAGAGCGTAGACAACTGAAGCTAGGTTATCCCTGTCCAGATAGGGGCATAGCTGGGCCACCAACCGGAGTTGGTAGAAAGCACTCCGAGCCACAGAGGCCACCGGAGCCTCAAGTGACAGAGATGGTTCTGGGAGAACCCCCAAGCTACGAACCTGCTCCTTCAGGGGGAGTGCAACCCCATCCAGAACCGGTTGAACACCCCCCATCTGGTCAGAAGAACCACCCACCAGCAGCATTTCAGTCTTGTCTGGATTGAGTTCGGTTTATTAGCCCTCATCCAGTCCATTGTTGCAGCCAGGCACCGGTTCAGTACATCCACAGCCTCACCTGATGAAGATGAAAAGGAGAAGTAGAGCTGCGTTTTGAAGAATGGTTGATGATTAAGAATAAGAAGGAGGAGGAGGAGGATACAGTTCAGTGGAAGCTGATGGCTCTGATGTCAGTGAGGCGGTGAGTCTGCTTCGGGTTTCAGTCAGAACTGCGGAATTCCCTTGGAGAGCTCCTTTAGAGTTCTGACAGAAACCCAAAACAGATTCATCACCCCACTGAGATCAGTTCCACTAGCCTCCACTGATATAGTAAATACCATAAATTCATCTTTAAAGGAAAGTTGGGGTCCTTTTATCAACACACGCACCTCCTCCCAAAGAGAGCTCAGCCCAGGCTATCACAGACTGAAATGAACACTTCTTACGATCACCAGAGAAGGGACTTTGGTTTTAGGTTAACAGGATGGGAGGAAACTCTTTAGCAGGCAACTCCTTGGGTGTGAGAAGTCCCTGTTTTCATCCGTTCTTCTAATGGGGTTTTCCTAGGCTTCATTTATGAAAGTTATCGCCATCACTGTACATCATCTACAGGAGCCCTTCTCCGTGAGCCCCTGCCAAAGGAAGTGAGGCAGGTGGCTACTAGAAGGAGGGCCTTCTCTGCTGTGGCACCCCGGTTGTGGAATGAGCTCCCCAGAGAGGTCCGCCTGGCGCCTACACTGTACTGCTTTCGTCGCCAGCTGAAGGCCTTTTTATTCTCTCAATATTTTAACACTTAATTTTAACCTAAATTTAAATCTTACTGTTTTAACTCTGCATTTTAACCTTATATCAATTTTGCTGCGTGGTTTTTATCCTGGTTGTGCTTTTTATACTGTATTTTGTCATTGTGCTTTGAACCTGTTGGTTGTTTTATTGTGGTTTTAATTTTTGTGAACTATTGGGCGGTATAAAAATGTAATAAATAAATAAATAAATAAATAAATCACTGTGCAGTGTGCTTTACAGAGCGCAAGAAGACAAGGTCCCTGCCCCGAGGAGCTTACCATGCGAAATTCGACATGGGGGAAAGAAATAACAATAGAGGAAGGACAGGTAAAGAGGGGAAGCGAGCAATATGTGGTTGATTCAGTCACACCTGAACGTGAGAACATGAGAAGAGCCCGGCTGGATCAAACCAAGGGTCCATCTAGTCCATCACTCTGTTCACACAGGGGCCAACCAGCTGTCGAACAGGGACTCGCAAAGCAGGACATGGTGCAACAGCACCCTCCAGCTCATGTTCCCCAGCAACCGGTGCACACAGGCTTGCCGCCTCTGTCGCTGGAAGTAGCACTTTGCAAACTACCCAAACTCTGATCCCAGAACAAAGTTTAGAAACTCTCCTAGCTAAACCTGAATTCACAACACAGGGCAGAGGAAACCAAAAAGGAGACTAAGCCATAGAAAATTGCTTATCCCTCAAGCAACACATGTAGACTTAAATGCACGCTGCTATACATGATCAGAACACCGACTAATCTGGCATGAGAAGACAGTGGCTATGGATTATATGCCCTTCTCCCCTACCAAGCTGCCCGGTCACTGAGGTCATCCGAGGGTCTGCTCCTGGTGGTTCCACAAAGACCCATCCTCTGATTGAAGTCCACCAGGGGAAGAGCCTTCAGCGTGGTGGCCCCCCTCCTATGGAATTCTCTGCCTCTGGAGGTCAGGCAGGCACCAACCTTAAATTCCTTCCGGCGCCTCCTGAAGACACAGTTGTTCCAGGAAGCCTTCCATTAATAACCAACCATGGTTTATTTTGCACTCTGTTTCTTTTAAAAATTTACTTTTAATGTGTTTTATTCTTATTTTATTTGTCCAACGCTCCAAAATTCTGAATGGGGAGCAGTATATAAATATTGTGAATTAATAAATAAAATAAATAAACTTCTTTTTTTTTTTGCAAGAGGAGCCATTAAGGGTGCTTAACTATATTTTTAATTTATATTTGAGTTACAGCATAATCTTATACATTTCTTCTCAGAAGTAAGCCCCATTCATTTCAATGGACTTGCAGCCTTAAGGGTTTTTTTTTTTTTGACTGCAATAAAACATTGCGGGAAGGGAGTTAGTTTAAGAACAAAAAAACCCACACACCCCCAAACCTAGTCCGTTTTCAGCTGACTGACTGGAATGAGAGAATCTAAAGAGAAAAATTTATTTTGATTGAGGAAACTTAAGCAAACCCACCGCCCCCATTAGGAAGTGCTGTCAATACGGCCTCAAAATCTAAGGAAGTCACTGCTGAAAACAGACCAAGTCCTTATAAACAGCAAAATCCATCCAGCGGCAAGAGTCCAGTCTTCAAAACAGCCTAGCTTTCAGTCTCCCATCAATTACACCTTACTAGAAAAATTTACACAAACTTCGGCAGACTTTTATTTTTTTCGGAGGGGCTGAGAGGTGGAGAAGAAAGAAGACGGATTCTTCTGGAGACTGGAGGTCAAGGCTGAGCTTTTTAAAAAGGCCTATTGTTAACAAATAAACATTTAAAGAAAGTGGCGGAGAATCCTGTAGGCCTCCGGGGGTGGGTGGGGGGGAGAGGGTGTTATTGTTGGCATCAAATGACACCCATCAAATATGACAAGGATCAGCAGCACCAATAGGTCGATGTCACGTCAAACAAACTCCACTTAACATCCTGAATAACATGTCACGAAACGCATGACGTTCTCCTCTTACAATCTTTCACCTCTCTTCTCTCCGTTATCGCGACGGCAAAGAACCCCCACCACCCACCCCAGTAATTTAGGTCTGTCTCTCTTTCCTTCCCCTCGCCATTCTGGTTATGCAAGAACTATAAACTTAACGGAGTGGAAGGTGCTTCCAGTCGGAAGGCAAGGTGCTCCCAAAGGCGGGTGGGAGCGTGTGATGAAAGTCAGACAGTTAAAAAGTTTGGGGTTATGCCTTGCTCTTGTTTATGTGTATTTTCTGCCTGGCTAGAAACTAAATCCTGAGGTTTAGCTGTGACCTCTGACAAATTGAAAGTTGTAGCTCAAGTTATTGAATGTAGCTGCTCCATGCCCAGGCTAACTAACACCAAACTAAATAAATATTTTAAAGTTTGATATATCACACACACACAGAGAGAGAGAGAGAGAGAGACAGACGGACAGACACAGAGAGTTTCAGTTACAGACACAGCCCAGATTTTAAAAGAAGCTCACTTCAGAACTCGTTTTCAAGCATTGCTTCATAAGGACTAGAAGCATGCAGTCAAGATGAGGCCCTGGTTAGGCCTCAACTTTGAGTATTGCGTCCAGTTCTGGGCACCACAATTCAAGAAGGATGCAGACAAGCTGGAGGGGGTTCAGAGGAGGGCAGTCAGGATGATCAGGGGTCTGGAAACAAAGCCCTATGAAGAGAGACTGAAAGAACTGGGCATGTTTAACCTGGAGAAGAGAAGATTGAGGGGAGACATGATAGCACTCTAAATACTTGAACAGTTGTCACACAGAGGAGGGCCAGGATCTCTTCTTGATCCTCCCAGAGTGCAGGACATGGAATAACGGGCTCAAGTTACAGGAAGCCAGATTCCGGCTGGACATCAGGAAAACTTCCTGACTGTTAGAGCAGTATGACAATGGAACTAATGACCCGGGGGTGTGTGTTGTGGGCTCTCCCACATTAGAGGCCTTCAAGAGGCAGCTGGACAATCACCTTTCAGGTATGCTTTAAGGTGGATTCCTGGACTGAGCTGGGGGTTGGATATGATGGCCTTGTAGGCCCCTTCCAACTCTGCTATTCTGTGATTCAGTGCTGCCTACCTTTGCATGCACCTTCCCCCAAAGGCAATTTTTCCGATGTTAGTTTGCAGCTGGGATGGAAGAGACCTGTCTGAGCTTGATGACTTTACTGTTAGCTATAGCATGATGTTGCTGCCATCGATCTTGAGGTACGAATACAACATGGCCACACTACAAACTTTTAAAACTAAGGTTTGTGGCTTCCAGGCCCAGGGTTTCCCAGGGCTCTGGAAGGGAGAGTTCTCAGCATGTTCATGGAGTGAATTTCCCAGAGTCCTTTAGTGGAAATCCCCACAATGAAACTGTTTTCGATAGGCAGTGTAGAAGAAAACCAAGGCTAGGTCTTCACTACCGCTTCACAGAGTATCAAAGTGTTCCGATCAGTCTTGGGGCACCATCCACATTCCATATACTGGTTTCATAGCACGATATCCTGCTTTTTCTTCCACATTCGCCGTGATTGGACACAAGGGCAGGATCCACACTACTGCTTTAAAGTGCTTTATAATAGGGATGTGCTCCGCTCCGATTAGGAGCGTAGAAGCAGTAGCGGATTGGCCTGCTCCGCCTTACCCAGAGGCGGAGTAGGAGCGGACCGCGGACCCCCTAGAAGCAAGGCGAAGAGAAGCGACCATTTTTCGGAGCTCCGAGTTCAGTCGGAGCGCTCCGGTCGCCATCTTGAAAACATTTCGCCATAGGATTGCATTGCGGCAAATAATCGCGCATAACTACGTTGTTTTTGAAGCTATCGTTCTGGAAATTCTTGTGCACAGAGAGTCGTGGATGGGGGTCATTTTGAGACCACTCTCACCTCTCTGCGTGCTGTGGTTCACGTGCAATATTTTTTTAAAAATCGGGTCAACCGCGGGGCTCAAACTGCGTTTCGGCTTTTCGCCCATAGGATTGCATTGAGGGAAAGAATCGGGGATAACTGGGGGGGGGTTTAAGCTATCGTTCTGAAAATTCTTGTGCACAGAGAGTCGTGGATGGGGGTCATTTTGAGACCACTCTCAACTTTCTGCATCGTACGGGTCGCGGGCTAGAAGTTTTTTAAAAATAGGGTCAACCGCGGGGCTCCGTTTCGGCTTTTCGCCCATAGGATTGCATTGAGGGAAAGAATCGGGGATAACTGGGGGGGGGTTTAAGCTATCGTTCTGAAAATTCTTGTGCACAGAGAGTCGTGGATGGGGGTCATTTTGAGACCACTCTCAACTTTCTGCGTGCTGTGGTTCACGTGCAATATTTTTTTAAAAATCGGGGTTTGGGTTTTTTTTATTTTTTTATTTTTATTTTTTTGGAAGCGATGACAGGCACATTCAACTCCCAATCCTGATGAGAATTGATCTCCTCAGAAAGCATCCTCCTCCAATCCCAGCGTTGGAGGGGGGACTAAGGCAGACCCACCCTGAGAACTTTCTGTTTTGTGTCTCTTTGTGGGTTGGCGTTCGTGGAGGGAACACTTACTTAGCTAGTGCTCCTGCTTTGGAGATAGATTAATTTAATATAGGTTTAGTTTGGCGCGTGTGTGTGTTTGTTTGCTTCTTTCTGACTTGTAGCTTAGTTTGCCCTGTGTTTTCCCCTTACTTTGATTTAATATAAACTTTATTTTTGAATTTTGGAGTGTGTGGTTGGGTTGGTTGCCCCCCCCTTCCCTGTATTAAAGCCTGACTGTTCTGCTTTTGTGAAAGCTTTCTTTTGAAAGCATACACACAGTTTTTGTCCCATTTCCCTACATTTATATTCTTAAACATATTTTATTATATTCTTTCACATAGTCCATTAGTATATATTCTCATACATATTATATTAGTATTCATATTTTGTTCTTCTTATAGTAGTGGTTGGTTCTTTTCCCCCCTCCCCTCTCTTAAATCCTGATTGTGTTTCCTTCTATCTTCTATATACCAAATATACCAAAAAAATTGGATTCTCTTTTTCTTCTCTGTGTAACTTCGACGGAGTGGGCTGCTTTTGTCAAGTTCAACAGGCAGCCACAGATTGAGCATTTTGGGGAAAGCATACGCACACCATTTCCCTATTCTTAAACATATTATTATTATATTCTTTGACATAGTCTTAGTAGTCTATTAGTATACATTCTCATACATATTATAGTAGTGGTTGGTTCTTTTCCCCCCTCCCCTCTCTTAAATCCTGATTGTGTTTCCTTCTATCTTCTATATACCAAATATACCAAAAAAATTGGATTCTCTTTTTCTTCTCTGTGTAACTTCGACGGAGTGGGCTGCTTTTGTCAAGTTCAACAGGCAGCCACAGATTGAGCATTTTGGGGAAAGCATACGCACACCATTTCCCTATTCTTAAACATATTATATTATATTCTTTGACATAGTCTTAGTAGTCTATTAGTATACATTCTCATACATATTAGTAGTAGTAGTATTCATATTTTGTTCTTGTTATAGTAGTGGTTGTCCCATTTCTTGTCCCATTTCCCTACATTTATTAGTAATATTCTTAAACATATTATTATATTCTTGTAGATATTCTTAGTAGTAGATATATATATATATATTAGTATATTCTCATACATATTAGTAGTAGTATATTTTATTGTTCTTGTCCCATTTCCCTACATTTAAACATATTATATCTTCTTATACATATTCTTAGTAGTACCTTATACATAGTATTAGTAGTATTAATATTTTGTTAGTCATCATGAAAAGAGGAAGCAGGCGTGCTGAAAGCAGCAAGGCTCAGTCTGCCAGCAGTAAGCAGGCTTCCTCTCCTCCTGTGAAACTCAAACGGGCAACTCCTTGGCTGACTGCTCCAAAACAGAAGCAGGACAAGCAGCAGGCAGAGCCACTCTCTTCTGCAACTTGTGCCCGGCGTTCTCTTTTTGAGGGTGGGAATGGGAAAAGTGCCCGTTTGCAAGAGGCACGTGGCAGCAGTGCCATTAGAGGAGGAGGAGTATCCCCAACTCCTTCATTCTCCTTTCAGCCCACGAGCCCGATGATGGACCTAGACGAGGTCCTCAGCACAGTGGAGGGGGGGGAGGAGGAGGAGGAGGCGGTGGGCCTCCAGGATGTGGGGGCTGAGGAGGAGCAGCAGCAGGCCGAGGCTCTCTCCCCAGTCTCATCCCACACCCCTGTTTCTGTGGCAACACCAGAGAGCTCAGGCGGGCAATTGGTGGTGTCACCACGGAAACGAAAGACAAGCATCGTGTGGGACCACTTTGAGTTGGGAGCGGATCCCCGCTTTGCTGTCTGTCGCCACTGCAAACTCAGCCTAAGCAGGGGTTCATCGACAGGGCATTATGGAACCAGCAGCATGAAGATGCATCTTAAGAGGCAGCACCAGTCGGTCTTGCTGGGGAAAGAGGCGGGCAAGGCGACTGGTTCCAGGGGAAAGCCGAAGGCGGCGGCTGCTGCTGCTGCTGCTGCTGCTGCTGCTGCTGGCACTTCCAGTCTCAGCTCTCCATCTCCCATCCCCACAAGGGTTAGGCAGGCAACCCTGCCGGAAATGGGGTGGGGGAAGTATGGAACCACAAGATGGCGTTTTCCAACGCCCTCCCAGATCACCACGTCAATCGGTGAGATGGTGGCGTTGGACGACCAGCCATTCAGCCTCGTCGACAACGCAGGCTTCAAGAGGCTGATGGCGCTTGTGGTGCCATACTACAAGCTGCCGTGTCGCACCACCCTGAGCAGGCGGGTGGTGCCTTCCCTGTACCGTTCCTGCAGGGAGTTAGTGCTGGGTCGTCTGTGCCAGGCAGAGGCACGGATGGTGCACTTCACCTCGGACATTTGGTCCAGCGAGGGCGGAGTGCACGCTTACCTGTCCCTGACGGCACACTGGTGGGCAGCCGTGGGGCAGGAAGGATCCAGCACTACAGGGACTGGCAAGGAGGGCTACTGCTGGGCCCTCCTCCACACGCAAGTGATGGACCAGTCCCACACGGCAGGGGAGATTACGGAGGCCATGAACCGCATGGTGGATGGGTGGCTAGCTGGGCAGAAGGTCACCCGCGGTTACATGGTCACGGACGGGGGAGCCAACATGGTGAAGGCGGTGCGCGACGGCGGATTCGAGGGCGTCCGCTGCATCGCGCACGTCTTGAACCTGGTGGTGAGGGATGGCCTTGGGATGGGCAGCAGCAAGCCCAACCTCGGTCCCCTGTCCGGGATCCGTAACCTCCTGGAGAGCTGCAGAAAGGTGGCAGGCCATTTCCACCACAGCGTCAAGGGCAGTCGCTTGCTGCGGGAGAAGCAGGAGGAGTTGAATCTCCCGCAGCACAGGCTAGTGCAGGATGTGGTGACACGCTGGAACTCCACCTACCTGATGCTGGAGCGGATGGTGGAGCAACAGCGTGCCATCCACGACTTGTTCAGGGTCAGGGACATGGGCGTCCACCACCTGGGCAAGCAGCAGTGGGACGCCATGTCCCAGCTGGTGGCGGTCCTCAAGCCGTTCCTGAATGCCACCGAGACCCTGAGCAAAAGCTCTGCCCTCCTCAGCCAGGTGATCCCTGTATGCAGGCATCTCCAGAAACAGATGGGCGACTTTCTGGAGTACAGGGATCCCGTCACCGGCAGGCGCTTCGAGCCCGAGGTCCGCGAAGCGGTGACTAGGCTGAGGGACGGCGTGACGCGGAGGCTGGAGCCCATCCAAACCGACAGGGTCCACATGTTGGCAGCCATGTGCGACCCTCGTGTGAAGGATGGGCTTTGTGGGCCAAATAGCAGGCAGCACTGGGTGGAAACGCTGGTGGGCGAAGTGCGGGCGGCATGGGCCAAGAGGGTGGGGCAGAGTGAGGCAGAGGAGCAGGCCACCCCTCCCCGCAGCAGCACCAGCAGCACCAGCAGCAGCCTCACCTGCATCCCTCCCAGCAGCAGCACAGGCGAGGGGTATTGGGAAGAGGCTCTGCACACCGTGTTTGGGCAGAGACCCTCCCCAGCCACCAGCCAGGATGACGCTGCAACCACCGTGCAGCGTTACCTGTCAGAGCCCATCGAGGACTCCTCCATGGACCCCCTGGCCTACTGGTCATCCCGTTTTCAGATTTGGCCGGACCTGGCGCGGGTGGCCATGGATCGACTCAGCTGCCCACCCACCAGTGTTCCAAGCGAGAGGGTGTTCTCTATGGCGGGCGACATAGTGACCCCTCACCGCTCTCGCTTGGAGCCGGACTTGGTGGAGCAGCTGGTCTTTCTGAAGGGCAATCTCCCCCTGCTGGGATACCCCACCCTCAAGCCCTCGTGGGAGTGACAGGCAGGCTCCCTTTAATTCCACCCCTCCTTGGGTTGGCAGGCACACTACAGTTCAGGCAGGCTGGTTTTTTCTCTGTAGGCACTAGGCAGAGTTTGTCACCGTGCGTGTGTGTGACTGACTGTGAGGGCAAAGCACCGCACTTGAGTTCATTTCATTTCTGTGGCGTCCGGTACAGCTTAGTCAACTCATCCGGATAGTTTTCCACCCAGTTCCAAAAGACTCCATTTATTTATTTATTTATTTATTTATTTATTTAATTAATTACATTTATATACCGCCCCACAGCCAAAGCTCTCTGGGCGGTTTACAACCGTTTGTCCATGATTGACTGCACGTTTAGGTGAGGTGCAAGCAGGGGGCAAGGCAATGCCTGGCACCACCACCACCACTAGCCAGGCTGCCTCTCTCCAGCAGTCCACGGGTCGCCCTTTGGAGTGCCCTGGGAGTGGAAGACGTACTCCCTGATCCAGAAGTATGGTTTTTTGAGAAGCAAACAGGCGAGTCCTCGCCTTTGAGAAGCAACCTTTCACTTGAACTCATGGAAGTCATTGACTTCAGCACAGCCACTACATAGAGGCTGTGGACCTCTGGGTGACTCCATCAGTGTGCTGATTTTGAGAAGCAACCTTTCACTGAAACTCATTCACTTCCCCAATTGAGGGTGAGGGAGGTTACACTCCAGCAGTCCACGGGTCGCCCTTTAGATAGCTCGGGGATCAAATGGAGTCCTTGATCTGTGTGCTGATTTTGAGAAGCAACCTTTCACTGAAACTCATTCACTTCCCCAATTGCGGCTGGTACTCCAACAGTCCACCGAACGCCCATAGCACAGCCACTTAGTGCATAGGGACAGTTTAAGTTTCCTCCTGAGAAGTGAGCACTCACTTCAACTCATGACAGCCATTGACTTCACCACAGCCACTACTGCGGATGCTGTGGTCCTCCAGGATGTGGGGATAAGTAGCAGTCGCTGGTCGAGCTTCTCTCCCCAGTCTCATATGGAGCAATTTTGAGCTCTCACTTCGACTTCAAGTTCAGACACTTGAGCACAGCCCCTACGGTGGAGGCACAGCTGGCCGTGCCTCTCTCCCCAACCACTGACTGCACAGGGACAGTTTAAGTTTCCTCCTGAGAAGTGAGCACTCACTTCAACTCATGACAGCCATTGACTTCACCACAGCCACTACTGTGGATGCTGTGGTCCTCCAGGATGTGGGGATAAGTAGCAGTCGCTGGTCGAGCTTCTCTCCCCGGTCTCGTCCCACCCCTCTTCCGCTGTAACCCTGTCTTTGAGAAGCAAGCTGTCACTTCAACTCATGGACTTCCCCTATGTGCGGGTGGTACTCCAGTAGTCGACCGATCGCCCATAGCACAGCCACTTAGTGCGTAGGGACAGTTTAAGTTTCCTCCTGAGAAGCAAGCTGTCACTTCAACTCATGGACTTCCCCTATGTGCGGGTGGTACTCCAGGTGTCCACCGATCGCCCATACCACAGCCACTTTGTGTGTACGGACAGTTTAATTTTCCTGAGAAGTGAGCACTCACTTCAACTCATGGACTTCCCCAATTGCGGCTGGTACTCCAACAGTCCACCGAACGCCCATATCACAGCCACTTAGTGCATAGGGACAGTTTAAGTTTCCTCCTGAGAAGTGAGCTTTCACTTCGACTCATGACAGCCATTGACTTCACCACAGCCACTTCTCGGTGGATGCTTTGTTCCACCAGGATGTGGGTGAGGAGGATTAGTTGCAGCAGCTGGCCGAGCGTCTCTCCCCAGTCTCGCAATTCAAGTTATCTGAGAAGTGAGCTTTCACTTCGACTCATGGACTTCCCCTATGTGTGGGAGGTACTCCAGCAGTCGACCGATCGCCCATAGAACAGCCACTTAGTGTGTACGGACAGTTTAATTTTCCTGAGAAGTGAGCACTCACTTCAACTCATGAAACTCATGAAAGCCATAGACTTCCGATGCAACCTCTCTCTCCTCAGTCTCATCCTCTTCCTCTTCCCCTTCTGCTGTAACCCGTCTTTGAGAAGCAAGCTTTCACTTAAACTCATCATTCACTTCCCCAACTGAGGGAGGTAAAGTCCAGCAGTCCACGGGTCGCCCTTTGGAGTGCCCTGGGAGTGGAAGACGTACTCCCTGATCCCGAAGTATGGTTTTGAGAAGTAAGCTGTCACTTGAACTCATGAGCCTCTGTGCAAAAGCTGTCCTTGTGTGTGTGGTTGTGAGTGTTACTGCAGCTGCCTGTCTCGCTGCGAAAATGAAACAGGCAAGTCCTCGCCTTTGAGAAGCAACCTTTCACTTAAACTCATGGAAGTCATTGACTTCAGCACAGCCACTACGTAGAGGCTGTGGACCTCTGGGTGACCCGATCAGTGTGCTGATTTTGAGAAGCAACCTTTCACTGAAACTCATTCACTTCCCCAATTGCGGCTGGTACTCCAGTAGTCCACCGAACTCCCATAGCACAGCCACTTAGTGCATAGGGACAGTTTAAGTTTCCTCCTGAGAAGTGAGCACTCACTTCAACTCATGACAGCCATTGACTTCACCACAGCCACTACTGCGGATGCTGTGGTCCTCCAGGATGTGGGTGAGGATTAGTCGCAGCAGCTGGTCGAGCTCCTCTCCCTGGTCTCATATGGAGCAATTTTGAGCTCTCACTTCGACTCCAAGTTCAGACACTTGAGCACAGCCCCTACGGTGGAGGCACAGCTGGCCGTGCCTCTCTCCCCAACCACTGACTGCACAGGGACAGTTTAAGTTTCCTCCTGAGAAGTGAGCACTCACTTCGACTCATGACAGCCGTTGACTTCACCACAGCCACTTTGTGTGGGATGCTGTGGTCCTCCAGGATGTGGGGATTAGTAGTAGCCACTGGTCGAGCTTCTCTCCCCGGTCTCGTCCCACCCCTCTTCCGCTGTAACCCTATCTTTGAGAAGCAAGCTGTCACTTCAACTCATGGACTTCCCCTATGTGCGGGTGGTACTCCAGTAGTCGACCGATCGCCCATAGCACAGCCACTTAGTGCGTAGGGACAGTTTAAGTTTCCTCCTGAGAAGTCAGCACTCACTTCAACTCATGACAGCCATTGACTTCACCACAGCCACTTCTCGGTGGATGCTTTGTTCCACCAGGATGTGGGTGAGGATTAGTAGCAGAAGCTGGTCGAGCTTCTCTCCCCAGTCTCATATGGAGCAATTTTGAGCTCTCACTTCGACTCCAAGTTCAGACACTTGAGCACAGCCCCTACGGTGGAGGCACAGCTGGCCGTGCCTCTCTCCCCAACCACTGACTGCACAGGGACAGTTTAAGTTTCCTCCTGAGAAGTGAGCACTCACTTCGACTCATGACAGCCGTTGACTTCACCACAGCCACTTTGTGTGGGATGCTGTGGTCCTCCAGGATGTGGGGATTAGTAGTAGCCACTGGTCGAGCTTCTCTCCCCGGTCTCGTCCCACCCCTCTTCCGCTGTAACCCTATCTTTGAGAAGCAAGCTGTCACTTCAACTCATGGACTTCCCCTATGTGCGGGTGGTACTCCAGGTGTCCACCGATCGCCCATAGAACAGCCACTTAGTGTGTACGGACAGTTTAATTTTCCTGAGAAGTGAGCACTCACTTCAACTCATGACAGCCATTGACTTCACCACAGCCACTACTGCGGATGCTGTGGTCCTCCAGGATGTGGGTGAGGATTAGTCGCAGCAGCTGGTCGAGCTCCTCTCCCTGGTCTCGTCCCACCCCTCTTCCGCTGTAACGCCCTCTTTGAGAAGCAAGCTGTCACTGAAACTCATGAAAGCCATAGACTTCCGAAGCAACCTTTCACTTCAACTCATTGACTTCCCCTTTGAGAAAAAGCTAAGCTCCAGTAATGCACCGTTTTTCCGTGGGACAGCTCTCTTTCGAGAAGCTGCACTGCATATGCAGCAGTGCCATGGCTTTGAGAAGCCGAGACCCATCCCAGCCACCGGGAACCGGAGGAAAACTCCAGCAGTCCACGGGTCACCCTTTAGATAGCTCGGGGATCAAATGGAGTCCTTGATCTGTGTGCTGATTTTGAGAAGCAACCTTTCACTGAAACTCATTCACTTCCCCAATTGTGGCTGGTACTCCAACAGTCCACCGAACTCCCATAGCACAGCCACTTAGTGCATACTAGGGACAGTTTAAGTTTCCTCCTGAGAAGTCAGCACTCACTTCGACTCATGACAGCCATTGACTTCACCACAGCCACTTTGTGTGGGATGCTGTGGTCCTCCAGGATGTGGGGATTAGTAGTAGTCACTGGTCGAGCTTGTCTCCCCGGTCTCGTCCCACCCCTCTTCCGCTGTAACCCTGTCTTTGAGAAGCAAGCTGTCACTTCAACTCATGGACTTCCCCTCAGAGAAAAAGCTAAGCTCCAGCAGTCCACCGATCTCCCGTAGCACAGCCACTACATTTCCTGAGAAGTGAGCTCTCACTTCAACTCGTCTTGTAGTGCGCCCGCCGAGTTGAGCACAGCCACTACAGTGGAGGCGCCTGCCCGCCTGCCTGGGAGCCATCCTTGTGAGGTAGCTGGATCTGCTGGGACTGACTCCCCCACAGATCTATGGCTTACTTGTGCAAGGTACCAGCTTTTCTGGGCCCGCCAACCCATGCCTGCCTGCCTGTCTGCCCGCCTCCCCCGGGGTGCTGCTGTGGTGGGGCATCTGCCAGGACTGACTCCTCGCCTGCTCTGCCCGCCTGGTGCCTGGGAGATGGGCTTTGCGGTTCGTGGCCAGCACCCTCCGGCACGCTTGCTCCCAGTCGTCCTCCTCTGTGCCCCTCAAGGCGTAACTGCTGGCTTAGAAAGAAACAACCAGCCATCTTTGCCTCACTTTGCGCCCACTTATGGGTTGGTTTGCTATGCGTTAGTGCTCAAGCCATCCTTGCGGCACTACAATGCATGCTGCCTGCCTGCTTTCCCTCCCTTCTCCCCTTCCCGCCTTGCAGCGATGGTGTATGTGTCTTGCTTTGACTAAGGGGAGAAGTCCTTCCTGCGCTCACTTAGACTTTATCAAATTCAATAATCCCTTTTTCAAATGTGCCAGAAGATTTAGGGTTATCTCGTGGCATGTTGGGATTGCCTTGGAACTGGCCCCATTGAGCTGTCTGCAATTGCAACTTTAAATCCCTGACATACTGGAGTGTTCAAATTTCAAAAGTTCCCCTAACATCAGGGGATGATGGGATTGCCTTGAAACTTGGTGTCCATGGGGACACATGGGTAAGCTGTCATGGGACCAAAGGATAGGTTTCTAACGTGCAAATTGACGTAGTTGTAGAATGGGACTTGATTTGGGGTGAGTTAAAAAGTTTAAGCCGCGCCAAAAATCAGGGGATGATGGGATTTGCTTGCAACTTGGCGTGCATGTGGACACATGGATAAGCTGCCCTGGTGCCGAGTTTGAGGTTTCTAACATGCAAATTGACGGAGCTATCCCAAGGGGTGTGAATGGGGTGCCCGATTTTCATAAATTCCCCAAAAATCAGGGGATGATGGGATTGCCTTGAAACTTGGCGTGCATGTGGACACGTGGATAAGCTATCATGGTGCTGAGTTTGAGGTTTCTAACGTGCAAATTGACGTAGTTGTAGAATGGGACAATTTGGGGTGAGTTAAGCCATGCCAAAAATCAGGGGATGATGGGATTTGCTTGCAACTTGGCGTGCATGTGGACACATGGATAAGCTGCCCTGGTGCCGAGTTTGAGGTTTCTAACATGCAAATTGACGGAGCTATCCCAAGGGGTGTGAATGGGGTGCCCGATTTTCATAAATTCCCCAAAAATCAGGGGATGATGGGATTGCCTTGAAACTTGGCGTGCATGTGGACACGTGGATAAGCTATCATGGTGCTGAGTTTGAGGTTTCTAACGTGCAAATTGACGGAGCTATCTAAAGGGGTGTGAATTAGGGTTATGGGAGGTGCGTTAGAGGGTAGAGCCGCGCCAAAAATCAGGGGATGATGGGATTTGCTTGCAACTTGGCGTGCATGTGGACACATGGATAAGCTGCCCTGGTGCCGAGTTTGAGGTTTCTAACATGCAAATTGACGGAGCTATCCCAAGGGGTGTGAATGGGGTGCCCGATTTTCAAAAATTCGCCAAAAATCAGGGGATGATGGGATTGCCTTGAAACTTGGCGTGTGTGTGTATACGCCCATGAGGTGTCATGGTGCCAAACGTGAGGTTTCTAACTTCAACGGAAAAAAAGTTGTTTACTTTTTTAGCTTTCAATGCAACCCTATGGGGGGGCAAAAACGGAGCTCCGGATCCGGATCCGGAGCTCCGAGCGGAGCGGAGCGGAAGTGGGCGGAGCGGGGGCGGGGCGGAGCGACCCGCTCCGAAAAATGGCGGATCTGCAAGTGAAGCGGAGCGGGGGGTCCGTGCACACCCCTACTTTATAACAGTTTTGACAATCGTTGGGGGCCAGGACACACGCCATATACAGTTGTCAAAACGTTTTCAAAGTGCTTTAAAGCGCTTTAAAGCAGTAGTGTATTTTTTTTATTTATTTTATTTATTTAAGGATTTTTATGCCGCCATTCAGCCAAAAAAGGCTCTCACGGCGGCTTACAAAAGTATTTCTTGACAGTCCCTGCCCACAGGCTTACAATCTAAAAGACATGACACAAAAGGAAAGGGGATTGGGAGGGAGGAGGAGGAGGGGGGAAAGGAACGCAAATTCAGGCACTACAATCTTAGTTGCAAAGTTCAGCAGTTACAGTTGATAGCAGGAGGGAGGGGGCTCTCAGCTGGAGCTGGACCCAGGCACGGTGGAGAGGTGCCTGGCTGCTGCTTCCTCCCTCACTGGCGGCCTCTGCAGAGACAGTTGGTAGCAGGAGGGAGGGGGCTCTCAGCTGGAGCTGGACCCAGGCACGGTGGAGAGGTGCCTGGCTGCTGCTTCCTCCCTCACTGGCGGCCTCTGCAGAGACAGTTGGTAGCAGGAGGGAGGGGGCTCTCAGCTGGAGCTGGACCCAGGCACGGTGGAGAGGTGCCTGGCTGCTGCTTCCTCCCTCACTGGTGGCCTCTGCAGAGACAGTTGACAGCAGGAGGGAGGGGGCTCTCAGCTGGAGCTGGACCCAGGCACGGTGGAGAGGGGCCTGGCTGCTGCTTCCTCCCTCACTGGAGGCCTCTGCAGAGACAGTTGGTAGCAGGAGGGAGGGGGCTCTCAGCTGGAGCTGGACTCAGGCACGGTGGAGAGGGGCCTGGCTGCTGCTTCCTCCCTCACTGGAGGCCTCTGCAGAGACAGTTGGTAGCAGGAGGAAGGGGGCTCTCAGCTGGAGCTGGACTCAGGCACGATGGAGAGGTGCCTGGCTGCTGCTTCCTCCCTCGCTGGTGGCCTCTGCAGAGACAGCTGACAGCAGGAGGGAGGGGGCTCTCAGCTGGAGCTGGACCCAGGCACGGTGGAGAGGGGCCTGGCTGCTGCTTCCTCCCTCACTGGTGGCCTCTGCAGAGACAGTTGGTAGCAGGAGGGAGGGGGCTCTCAGCTGGAGCTGGACCCAGGCACGATGGAGAGGTGCCTGGCTGCTGCTTCCTCCCTCACTGGTGGCCTCTGCAGATCCCCCCGCAGGTCTGGCCTACACGTCTTCCAAAAGTCATTTCAGCTCACAACCTTTCCCCCCTTCCTCTCTCCAAGCGATTTGTACAACCGGAATCAAACGCTAAGAGCAGAACACAAAACGAAACGCCCCGTTCTCTGCTGACTTCAGCTCCCTTACATTAATTATGTACTGCCACAGACAAGACACATCTGCCATTTGTAAAGATGGGAGCCACTGGTTAACAGAAGCAATTAAAGTTAATGAAAGAAACAGGGCTGGCATAGACGTCCCTCCTCCTTGAGCAGCCTTCTGTGTTCTGCCAAAGCAAACGCTTCCCTGCAGTGGTCCAAGGGCCATTGCGCTCCGGAATACTCAGCTAAGCAACGATGGAGAAGCAGGATGGCCAAGTTTTGATTGATTGATTGATTTTAAAGAACTTTCCCCTGCATGTGGCTAAGGGGGAGCCCGGAAAGAACCTGTAAGTCCCGACAAGGTTTATTGACCAAATTAAAGTGGGTACAGCAGGGGTGTCGAACCAATTCCAATTTCAGAGAAACTCTCGGGGGCCGTGTTCCAGGGGTGGGTGTGGCCAAGGTCAAAGGGTGGAGCCAAAGTCCAAGGGGTGTGGCCAAAAAGAAAAATGCCAGTAATTTAGGGGATAGTGAAAAGACTGCAAAATACCTGGGAAACTGCCAACCAATCAGTGACTGGGGGGGGGGGAAGGAAAGCAGCATTGCCACCTGGGAAACCTCTCTGAGCTGGATTTACCCCCCTACACCTGAAGTTACCCATCCCTGGTGTACAGGAACTATAACACAGCTCGGTCAGCGCCAAGGTATTCTCCTTCTATCCCACTTCCTGTTCTTCTTGCCTTCTGTCCTTCTCACTTCCTCTCTGATCTCAGGAAGCAGTGTTCCCAGCGCTATTGATATAGTGGATGTATGAATCCACCATATGGATAGAACTGAAGAATCTGACAAAATGGGGAGACATGAGCCAGGATGGAATCTATTGGTTTAGTAACTTCCATATACATGCTCTGACCCAATCTAAGGCGGCTTCCATATACATGCTCTGACCCAATCTAAGGTGGCTTCCATATACATGCTCTGACCCAATCTAAGGTGGCTTCCATATACATGCTCTGACCCAATCTAAAATAGCTTCCATATACATGCCCTGACCCAATCTAAGGTGGCTTCCATATACATGCTCTGACCCAATCTAAGGTGGCTTCCATATACATGCTCTGACCCAATCTAAAGTAGCTTTCATATACATGCCCTGACCCAATCTAAGGTGGCTTTCATATACATGCTCTGACCCAATCTAAGGCGGCTTCCATATACATGCTCTGACCCAATCTAAGGTGGCTTCCATATACATGCTCTGACCCAATCTAAGGTGGCTTCCATATACATGCTCTGACCCCATCTAAGGTGGCATCCATATACATGCTCTGACCCAATCTAAGGTGGCTTCCATATACATGCTCTGACCCAATCTAAGGTGGCTTCCATATACATGCTCTGACCCAATCTAAGGTGGCTTCCATATACATGCTCCTTTCTCTCATACCTTCCCATCCACTGCAGCACCTCCATTATCTCAATACATTCCGCTGGCCAAAGTGTGTGGCTTCACTAATGCTTCAGACAGGGAAAATGCTATTGGGAAGGGCCCCATCGCTCAGTGGTAGATCACATGCTTTGCATGCAGAAGGTCTTAGGTTCAAATTTTGGCATTTCCAACTAAATGGAACAGGGAGCCAGTGATGGGAAAACAAGGAGAGCCCCTGCCAGTCAAAGTGGACAATCCTGGACTAGGACAAATTGACAATCAGGTATAACACATCCTCTTTTCTTCATGATCACAGCTAACAGGCATTCGTAGACGCCTCCCAGCCCACCTCCATGAGTTCCTCTCCAATAATAATAATAATAATAACAACAACAACAACACGGCACTCTCTGCAGCCCTGACAAGTGAAACAGAAACATTAAATAAGACCGCGTTGTATAATAAAACCAGAAATATCTCAGACTATGAATCACCCAGATCCTAAACACATGCATACTGTTACAACATGTCAGCACGGACTGGTAATTGCAACTATGCAAAACATCTCAGCCTGAAACCACATCAGAATCAAGCAGCTCAAGACGACCGCGCCGAGAACAACTTTGCTGCTTTCACAACTCTTCCCAAGTCAAAATGCCAACTTAAGGAAGACGCGCACATGGGTATACATGTCGGCCCATGCCCAGCAACTTGCTGGTGCATGTATCAACTGCTCTTTTTTTTTTTTTTTTTTGGCATCGCGACGGGTTTTGGGGAACAACCTGAGGGTGCTTTGGAAGGTGGTGGGAAGACCAGCAATGGTTAGACAAAGGCAGGTGGAACATCTCTACGGGCGCTCTCCTTGAAATGTGCAACCGCAGTAAATTGTTGTGGTGTGCTATGGGGCCCATTCTCAGTATGTGGAGGATATAGGGCGGCCCACTTATGCAGAACCAAAAAAAGAGGGTGGAAGAAGACACACATTTGCATAAAATGTGCGTGAGTTAATGTATGGCGATGCACATTTAGAAAACATTAGTATAACTTAAATAGAAATACACTACCGTCTCACCAGAGTGAGGGACGTTGTGATCAGCCATTGGACATGCCTGCTTTCTTAGTCTGCTTTCCAGATGCTACCTGGAATGGGCAGCTGCAAAGCCCCAATTCTCCCCTCTCAGGTTTTGTTTTTTTATAAAATCTTTAACCCAGACTTGATCCGAGCAGACCTTCGAAAGGAGGATGCCTGAATATGAGTTAAGAACATTAGAACATAAGTAGAGAACTGCTGGATCAGTCCAAGGCTCCATCTAGTTCTGTTCACACAGTGGCCCACAAGGAACCCACAAGCAGGACAGGACTCTCCTGCCCATGTTCCCCATCAACTGGTGTGCATAGATATACTGCCTCTGACACTGGAGGTGGCATAGAACCATCAAGACTAGCAGCCATTGATAGCCTTCTCTTCTGGGAATTTATCCAACCCTTCTCCCTTTGAAGCTATTCAAATTGGCGGCCATCGCCACGTCATGCGGTAGCAGATTCTATATAAGAACATAAGAAAGGTTCCTGGGGAACATGAGTGGTGGGGTCTACTGCACTCATGTCCTGCTTGTGGGCCTCCCAAGAGGCATTGGGTGGGACATTGTGAGAAAGAGGATCCTGGACTAGATGGGTCTTTGACCCTGCAGAGTTCTTCTTATGTATGAACAGAGGACCCAGGGGTCAACCCCTCCCCTTAGCCAGTGACTCTCTCTCTCTCTGCCTATCCTACCTAACAGGATTCTTATTGGGATACAATGGCAGTAGACCCTGTCTGCCACTTTGAGCCCCTTGGAAGAAAGGTGGGATTTAAATGTACAGAGCTGTCCAACAGGACCAGAGGAGGAAGAATCTATATACAAATTTCCATAGACCCGAGGCTGAGACCTGAAAACTGGCAGATCTAGCATCTTGGGAGGAAAGGGGAGACCGTTGCTCAAGGCTAGAGCACACAGAGAAGGTCCCAGGTTCAACCCCAGGCATCTCTCAATTGGGGAAAAAAATCCAGTAACCTGGGGGGGGGACACCCCTTCTCTAGCTGGACAATTGCTACCAGTCAGAAGAAAAAAAGCTGGGCTAGATATACAAATGGTATGACATGTTCCTAAAGCACACAAACAATAGTATAGCGCTACTGCCTCCTCTCAAGCTTAAAAAAATAGGAACGGCGGTGTATTGGGAACCCGGAACAGAAAATAGGTAGTGTCCTGATACACAGGGGCTTCTCAGAGGGGCTTCTCCGTGGTGGCACCCCCCCCATGGAATAAACTCCCCAAAGACGCTCAACAGATACCTACATTGTTATCTTTTCAGGGACAGGCAAAGATAGACATTCTCCCAGGCTTTTTAGAGACCTAGTTCTAGGTTATAATGGAAGCTTTTTCAATTTCCGTGCTGTTTATTGTTGTGCATTACGTTGCATTTTATTCTTTTAAACATTTGTATTGTATGTTATATTATAGCTGTGATTTAAAACGGCATTTCAGTTTCTTGATTAGTTATAATTCACCCAGAGAACATTAGTTATCAAGCGGATTAGAAACGTACAAAATAAATATGTAAATAACTGGCATGTAATTATTCTGGTTTTTTTTAAATGTCTTCCGAGTGTTTGACATGGGCATTCTTTGATACCAAAATGATATTACCTTTCAGTAATTGATACTTGACAGTTGTTCCCTGGCACATAACAATATTTAGTATTTGATAGTTGGTGGTTTATAATGCTTCCTTTTTCATGTCTGCAAACACTTTAAATCCCTAACCCAAAGATGCCAAGGAGATTTAATTTCATGTTTTAAAGGTGAAAATTCAAATTGGAAATTGGAAATTCAAGTTGCCCTAATTTGAGTTTGTGTTGAAAGAGATTGCCCGGGACAGAGGCGGCTGAAAATAAATAATCCAAACAATATAAAACAATAGTTAAAAGAAATAAGTGGCACAGGCAGAAGACATCACAGCAACAAAACCGACACCAGGAGGATACAAATAGGAAAATTGCGTAATTTGAAATTTGGCACAACTCCAATGGTTGCTTATCAAATATGCCCACTGATTTAATCTTCAGCCGTAATGCAAAACATCCTTAAACGTCAACATTAGACCTCTGGGTCTGATCTGTAGTTCTTCCACCCATATGGGCAGCAGTATCCCATGGGGTGGTTCTTGCTGGACTGTACCATTTCAGTCCAACACAGGAGGGGGGAAGAGAATGCTAATTTTTAACGCTCCTGCGTTTTTTTTTTAAATCCACTGCCTTCCCAACTTCTGTAGGGAGAATCTAGGAGCAGAATCCAGAGGGGCTTTGATTCCAAAATAAGAATGCTCACACGAGGATTGAGCTCATAAAATCCTCGAGGCGTGCACTTAAAAAGAACTCCTGCAATACTTCCCCCCCACCCTAACTCTGCCCCCCAGTCAAATACATGTACAAGTTGAGACAAACTGTGTCTTCCTTCCTGAGTTTCCTAGGGTTCTGACGAAACCGTGTCAGTTCTATCAATTACAGCTTTTTATCTTAGTAGTGTGCCTGGCACACAATGGATAGTGCTGATGGTGACTATTTAATAATGACTCTCAATATCCTAATGCAGGCTTCTGGTCCCCTCCTGATGTGCTTGACTACATATCCCATCACCCCAGCCCCCACATCAAATGGTCACATTGGCTAGGAATGATGGGGGCTGGAGTCCAACACATCCAGAGGCTACCTGGATGGGGAAGGCTGTCCGAAATTAGCAAAGCGCTGGGGTGATGGGATATGTAGTCAAGCACATCAGGAGGAGACCAGAAGGCTGCATTAGGAAATTGGTCATTATTAAATAGTCGTCGTCATCATCATCATCATCCATTGTGTGCCAGGCACATTGCTAAGAAAAAAGCTGTTAATAATGAGAAGAAAAAAAGAAAAGAAAAAGGTGGTTATATTACCAGAGAGCTTTGTGAACCGCCCAGAGAGCTCCGGCTATTGGGCGGTATAGAAATGTAATAAATAAATAAATAAATAAATAAATAAATAATTTTTAAGTGCAAAGCACTCAAAGCCCTCTACTGTCAGTTTCAGTTTCTCCCACATTCAATTTGTATCAATCTCAAGTTCTTTCTATCCCATTTATGAAGTTAAGTTCTTTCAAAAAATATCACCCATCCCTACTGAGGAATTATTCCCCATTCCTACTGAGGATTTTTTTCTGGATCCATAACAGAGCCCACCAGATTCTAGAAGAGTCTAAGGCTGCAGTCCTATATCCATTTACCTGGGAGTAAGCCCCATTGGACTCAATGGGCTTTATTTCTGAGTAGAGAAATATAGGATTGTGCTGTAACTTTATTCTGGGTCGGTTCCACTGGAACACAGTGACAGATCCCCCCATCACACATTCTGCTTCACGTGTAATTTGCTGACATCTCTTCCTCACACCGATTACTTCCCCATATTCTTCAGAAGTCACTGCTGTCTTTCATTATTTTACTTAAACATTCTTCCATTCACCCAAGTCTCCTGTGACAGTGATGTTTTGACATCGTGCACATCATTCATGTTAAAAGCTGCAGAAAGGCTAGTCAAACCATGCGCCCGCCGCCACCGAGGCCTTCAACAAAACAAAATGAAAGCAAAGTAAGACAGAAAAGACCAGGACTTTGGTTATTTCTCATAATATTTCTAAATTTCTTCAAAAGAAAAACAATAGGTGCATTTTGGCCGTCTGAAAGACTGGACTGTTTTAAAGAACTAAGAGGGTCTTTGGGCGAAAGATAAACTAGACAAATACAATTGTCCTGCAATTGCTTATTGACTGCTCCAAAATAACAAAATCTTAGAATGTTAGAGTTGGAAGGGACCTTGCAGGAAAAGTCTTAGAATTGGAATTAATTGAGTCCAACCCCAGCTCAGTGAAGGATATTGAGCCCACCACCTCTTGAGACAGTCTTTTCACTGCTGAACAGTTCTTAGTGTTAAGAGGTTCCTCCAAAATTTTAGCCAAACTCTGCTTCCTTGTGATTGCTGCTCATTGGTTCTATGCCATCTGGAACAACAGAAAATGGGTCTACTCCATTTTTGGTGTGGCAGACCTTCACAGATATTTGAAGGCAACTTTCAGCCATGCCTCTTCTTGATCTTCCCTTCTCCAGTCTAATAGTACCAGAACCTGGGGGACCATCGAATGAAGCTGGTTGGTGAGTTCCAAGGCAAATCTCCCCTCCACAAAAGTAGTTCTTCACACAGTGAATAGTTAAACTACAGAATTCTCTACTACTGTAGGACTGAAAAGAAGCCGTGTCCAAATTGAAAAGTCACACAGAGAGCTGCTCTGCTTATCCCAAGTCAAACCATTGGATCATCTAACCCCGTGATGGTTCTTCTTCTTGGTCTTGAGTGGTCTTCTTTACCATCACCTGCAACCTGGTCTTTTTTAAACTGGAAATGATGGGGCTTGAACCTGAAACCTTCTGCACTGAACTTCATGCTCTCCCACTATGTCGGACGTCAACCTCAAAATTCCAACATTTCGATATCATCGGATACAGATAGAGACGTCCGCCTCTCAGCGGGACCATTGATAGCCACCAGTTATAGAAATGGGCCTTGTCAATACCCACAAACCATCTTTGATAGCCATATCTGAGTTTTTGAAATGGGGAGTTCTGGCCTAGCCAAGCCTGGGAGATGTATGTGACAAATTCCATGAAGGACTACACCATTTGGATTTTAACTAAGGTCAAGTCGTGCCTTTTATGCTTATCCTGATCACATTCCATACCCTACCATACCAAAGGAGAGCTTCCTCTCTCTACCAGAAGGGGAAATCTCTCTCTCTCTCTCTCTCTCTCTCTCTCTCTCTCTCTCACACACACACACACACACACACAGATCATCTTCAAATTGAGTTGATCTCACGTTATGAGGTCCTTCTTCGGAACATAGAAGACAAAGCTATTCCAGTATGGCCAGCAGTGGCTGAACGGCTGCAACAATTCTTTACGATTTATTTCGGCTGCCCTCCTATGATTCCTTAGATGGGCATCCCAGGGGTCTGTCACTATAGGCCTCCTCCTTGTAACAGCAGTTGTTGTAGTGTAACGCACAATGGAGGCTGGTGGGTATGATTTTGGTGGGTCTGTGAATCCACTCTGGGTTTCAGTCAGAACCATTCAGGACTCTAGGGGAGCTATCTAATGTGCTGAACATACTTTGAGGAGTGGGTTCAGCACCTTTGATAGCTCATTTAGAGTTCTGACTGGTTCCACCAAATTCAGAGCCATCACCCTCTGCTAGTCACATGTGCCAATGCAGCTTCCCTCAACCTGGGTCCCTCTGGATGTTTTGGACTACAGTTCCCATTAACCCTGATAACTAACCCCTTTAATTTGGGCCCAGAAGCATACAGGCAACTGGAACCACCCATACAAAATTGGTGTAATGGAGATTTCCCCAACCTGATGCCCTTCAGATTTTTTGGATGACAACTCCCAGCATTCTTAACCATTGGCCATGCTGGCTGGGGCTGATAGGAGTTGAAGTCCAAAACATCTGGAAGGCACCCGTTTGGGGAACGCTGGGGTAACTGTAGCCCCCACAAATGTCGTCGCTACTGCATTACGAAAATATGTGCAAGTGGACTCACTGAGAGATTAAAACTTTCTCTTAAAATACACCGACCCACCCACCCACCACTCTTCAGAACGTTTAAAGGAAACTTAGCGTCACTTTCCTAAAGGCCCCAAACAGATGCGTTGTAAGCAGATCTGTGATCAATCTCCTGACAGCCATGAATTTGATCAGTGTAACTTTACTGAGAGAGTGGGGGCTGACTGTGTGTTCCCCCCTCCATACCCAAGCCATTTTCCTGACCTAAATCACTCCTCCTCATTTAGCACCAAGTAAATACAGCAAGGAAAGAAGACGGCAGAGGAGATGCCGCTAAAGACGTTGAGCGGAAGAGTCAGCGTTACGAATGCCCATGCGTCACAAGCTTCCCCTCGGCGTGCGGATGAATTCACAGCGTCCTGGCTAGGCCTGTGTATCAAAGGGAAACAGCCAAACCTGCATTGGGCATTACTAAAACGGCAACGTCTTGTTTTCCTTATTCCTGGTTCTCTCACTCCACGGGATGAAATGAAGCAAAGTGTGGGAGAAAAACACACACACACTGACTAACCAAAGAGTTCCCCATCTTGCATCAGACAGCACAACCCACAAAACATTTTCTGCAGTTGTGTAGCTAGGAATTCGTAGGCGCTGGACCTAACGGTCTGATGGGCGCCTCCGTTAGATGCCCCTGTGTATTACTTTAGTTGCCAAGCACATGGCGGGCCCATTCAGAAGACACCTTAAACCATGGCTTTAACCATGGTAGTTGAGCCAGAAAGCCAGGTCGTGTTCAGAAGACACCTTAAACCATGGCTTTAACCATGGTAGTTGAGCCAGAAAGCCAGGTCGAGTTCAGAAGACACCTTAAACCATAGCTTTAACCATGGTAGTTGAGCCAGAAAGCCAGGTCGTGTTCAGAAGACACCTTAAACCATGGCTTTAACCATGGTAGTTGAGCCAGAAAGCCAGGTTGTGTTCAGAAGACACCTTAAACCATGGCTTTAACCATGGTAGCAGCAACATTGAATTTCTGGTGCAGTTTGGACCTCCCAAGTTCCACCGATTCTAGTGCCATCAGGATCCAAAGGAAGCTTGTTTATAGTTACACTTGCTTGAGAGACTGGCATACGCAGAATCAGAACTTCAGAAAGATGAGACAGCCAAGGATTCTGGCTTAACTGGTTTGTAGGCCCATGGCCAAAACTACTAGAGGAGAGCGGAGGCTGAGAACAGGGGCCAGCCCAAGATATTTTACTGCCTGAAGCAAAGGGCAAGATGGCGCCACACTCCAATTCCAGGTACAAAAGCCAACCAGACTGGCGTCTGATCAGCTTTTGTACATGGTGATGGGTCTGCCTCTTCCACTACACCTGAGGGCAACGGGCTAACTGAGGTAGGGTGGCCACTTCTCCTGCCAAAAAAGAGGACATGCATCACTGAAAAAGAGCTCATTTGCACAACATGTTCAATATGCTAATTTACAGCCACAGATGCACATTGATAAGTATCAGTGGGGTCCGTCTCTGTGAGCCCTTGCCAAAGGAAGTGAATCACGCAGCTACCAGAAGGAGGCTGTAGAAAAAAGAGGTGACTAGCTCTGGTGCTATGAAATGTCAAAAAGTTTCTTTATTTTTCTTATTCAAAATATTAAAAAAACGTTCTAAAAACTTTAAACCAAACTTGTACAATGCTCAACGTTTCGGATCTATATATAGCCTTCATCAGGAGCTATAAGACATTCAAGAAAAATGTATCTAAAGTCATATTGCATTATAAACAAGTTAAAATTAAATAAAAAGAAACAACACTCAAAGTCAAATACAATATATTAGCCTTTACACTAAGTTTCTACTATCCCAACTACCAGAACGAAGGCCTGTTTAGCTTGGAGAAGAGAAGATTGAGGGGAGACATGATAGCACTCTTCAAGGACTTGAAAGGTTCTCACACAAAGGAGGGCCAGGATCTCTTCTCAATCCTCCCAGAGTTCAGGACACGGAATAACGGGATCAAGTTACAGGAAGCCAGATTCCGGATGGACATCAGGAAAAACTTCCTGTCTGTTAGAGCAGTACGACAATGGAACAAGTTATCTAGGGAGGTGGTGGGCTCTCCCACACTAGAGGCCTTCAAGTGGCAGCTGGACAACCACCTGTCAGGGATGCTTTAAGGTGGATTCCTGCATTGAGCAGGGGGTTGGACTAGATGGCCTTGTAGGACCCTTCCAACTCTACTATTCTATGATTCTCTGCTGTGGCACCCTGGCTGTGGAGTGAGCTTCCTAGAGAGGTTCACCTGGCACCTACATTATACTCTTTTCAACACCAGGTGAAGACCTTTTTATTTTCCCAGTATTAAACATTTTACCATCTTAGGGGTTTTTTTTAAAAAAAAAACTTCATGGTTTTAAACCTATATTTTAAATCTGCATTTTGAAATCTCTGCACTGCTGTTCGGTTTTATTTCGGTTTTATTCTGGTTGTATAAAAGTATATCATACTTTTTATTGTGTTTTTTATATTTTATACTTTACGGTTTTAATTTTTGTGAAACCCTCAGAGAGCTTTGGCTACTGGGAGGTATAGAAATCCAATAAATAAATAAATAAACAGTATTATAATTTAAATAGAAATATAGCACATTTGATCACAGATGGTATCTGTTGATGGGGCAATCGTGTTTATGCTTCTTTATCTTAAAGAACATCTTAAAGAATTGGACAGGACAAATAGAGGACATGTTCAAATAGAAGGCTGCCCTCTGTAACAGAGGACACCTCGTGTGCAGGGTGCGAAACATGGCATACTGAGCTCTGTACTTGAATATCTCACTGCTGCTCCCCACCCAGCAGCATTTGCCACCCGAGGTATTTGCCGCCCAAGGCATTTGCCTGATGTTAACTGTAGGGCCGGCCTTGGCTAAGAGCATGGGTAGAAGAATGCCTGTACAATTCCCTTTACAATTTCCTTTTTACAATTCCCTTTACAATTCCCTGTACAATTCCCTTTATAGGTAAAGGCTGACTTTGGTTTTTTGCACACACAAACACACACACAAGCTAAAAATTGAAAAAAGCAGATTGAAAGATCCTTGAAGAGATCAGTCCTCCCTTGCCTAAAGAGTTTACAGACCAGGTTGTTACTCTTTTATTTTATTTACTTATTTACAAAATGTGTACACCATCCACATCTGAAACAGATCCCAGAGGGATGAACGTAAGAAGTAAAACAGTAAAAGATACAAAGATTAAAACACGATTAAAAATATACTTAAAAAGAAAAAAAAACCAGAATGGCTGTCAATTAAGAAACGCTATCTGGAATTGAGACGTTTTCAGGAGGCGCCGGAAACTACACAGTGTTGACGCCTGCCTGACCTCCAGGGGCAGGGAGTTCTCAAGAAAGGGGCCACCACACGGAAGGCTCTTCTCCTAGTGGACTCCAATCAGGCCATTGATACATATGCAACCACCAGGAGATGACCTTGAGAGTGAACGAGAAAAGAGACTGAGCTAGGTTTTCAACGTTCTGGCTGTAGGGAACCTACTAGCCTCACCTGCATTTCTAAAGCCAAAATCAATCAACTTGCTCCCCAAAGTGCTCCACAATCCTACAATACATCCATTAAAACAGGAGTCCAAAGTACATCGGGAATACAGCCTAGCGACCCTCTCC
The DNA here is from genome assembly GCF_023053635.1 of Elgaria multicarinata webbii. Classification (NCBI taxonomy): domain Eukaryota; kingdom Metazoa; phylum Chordata; class Lepidosauria; order Squamata; family Anguidae; genus Elgaria; species Elgaria multicarinata. The sequence goes on from NC_086189.1 coordinate 14,534,385, forward strand.
CAATTGTATTAGTCATATTTTAGCCTACAGCTCCCATGGTCCAGCGTTGACTATTTTGACTGGGCTGATGGAAGTTGTAGGGCAAAAGTGTCAGACTGGGAGTCAGGAGATCTGGGTTCTAATCCCCACTCAGCCATGGAAACTCACTGGGTGACTTTGGGCGAGTCACAGACTCTCAGCCCAACCTACCTCACAGGGCTGTTGTTGTGAGGATAAAAATGGGGAAGAAGAGGATTATGTATGCTGCCTTGGGTTCCTTGAATGGAAAAAAGGCAGGATATAAATGCAATAAATAATAAAAAAATAAATAAAACATCTGGAAGGTTGCATGTTGACCTCCCCTGATGTAGAGCGAAGGACTACTGTGGAGTTGAGCAGAGCTAATTTCCATAGAGTGGCAAGAGAAAATGTGATTCATGTACCAGTACTGAATGAAGCCCACATTCCTTCTTTATAAAATTCCACTTCTGCTTAATCCCATGTTTTCTTCATGTCAGCAGTGTAATTTAGTTATCTGTGTTATGTGTCAGTTCCCCCCTGCTGCTATTGTAAAACAGCAACAACCAAGAGTCAGAAACCCATGCCAGAGTTCAAATCTAGTGGAAAACAACTGGCACATCCCAACGTTCTTTCTGACAACTTCAGAGTTACAGTGACCAGAAAAGAGACTACTCTGAAAGTAGGTAGGTTCCATATGGGTCATATCCTGAGCAAGCAAATTACATATGTTAGAGCAGTACGACAATGGAACCAGTTACCTAGGGGGGGTTGTGGGCTCTCCCACCCTAGAGGCCTTCAAGAGGCAGCTGGGCAACCATCTGTCAGGGATGCTTTAGGGTGGATTCCTGCATTGAGCAGGGGGTTGGACTCAATGGCCTTGTAGGCCCCTTCCAACACTACTATCCTATGATTCTATGAAGACAAATTCCGGCTTGACATCAGGAAAAACTTCCTGACTGTTAGAGCGGTACGACAATGGAACCAGTTACTTAGGGAGGTTGTGGGCTCTCCCACACTAGAGGGCTTCAAGAGGCAGCTGGACAACCATCTGTCAGGTGTGCTTTAGGGTGGATTCCTGCATTGAGCAGGGGGTTGGACTCGATGGCCAGAGGCCCCTTCCAACTCTGCTATTCTATGATAATGTTCCTATCACAAGTGTTTACACAAAACCACTTCCACTATTAAGCCTGTGTGTGTTCTCATGAATACTATTAATGACGCTCATCCCAACTGATCAATAAATCAGCTAGGGGCAATTTTAATTGATTATAGAGTGAAGATTGAGGCCGTATTTAAATGCACACACACACCTCTTTTGGTTCTAGGTGTTTCAGTTAAGAGGGAAGGAAAAAGAAAAGACCAGAGATGATTTTTGCTTCTTGAAAAAGGTGGCGGCTTTGGTTTTCAAAATAGAAGTCCTCGTGGTCCACTCACTTTTCCCAAAAAAGACATCTCTATTAATGTTTGGATAACATTTATTTCAAGGTAAATCCATGAAAAAGGAAGAATATCGATTGACAGCCCGTTTGGGCTGTAAACCTGTGCGCATTTACTCAGACAGAAACCCTGTTGAACAAAGTGGGACTTACTTCCAAGTAACATATGCATAGGATCATGAATATCTGAGATGAAGAATTACAAATGCCTGTGCAAATTTGTCAAGAAATGCAAGTCAGGCTATTATTGGTCCATTAGAATACATCTCCAAAAGTAACAATCATCTAATATATTTTATTAGGATTAAGTACAGTAAGATGTCGAGCGCCCCAAAATATGTGTGTGAGAGTGGGAATTTACACACAAGTTTCAAAAGAATTATACTTAAGTTCATTTTACCAGGGGATACAAGGGAGCCAAATCCTAGAGCAGGGGTGAGGAACGTGCGCCCCTCGCCCCAGTTGTTGTTGAACTGCAATTCCCATCATCCCACGGCAGTGGTGGCGAGGACTGATGGGAGTTATAGTCCAACGTCACCTGGAAGGCCATGCATTCCCCACTCTAAAGGTTGGCAACTGCTAACGCTTCATAAATTACGTTTTGCTTCCAACTCGTTTGTTCTACATGTGATTGGTCGAAACGAGAAGCAGTTATGGCGTCTCGGCCCAACAATCAAAGTATCTCCAAACCAGTGTATGGTGTGGAAAGCGCCATCAGCCGGGGAAAGCAGCATTTGGTGAGTGCAACCCCCCCCCACCGGCCAACAAGAGAGCATGCATGTTCCGCTCACATAGGAGGTGTCATGCGCCGAAGCTCTCGATCTGGGATTGATACTATCTAAGAACCTCACAGATGTGGGAATGAAATTCGGGTGATAAATTATATTTTTCATACACCTTTGATCTCGCCACCTGCATTGCATTCGCCGGCATTCCAAACAGCTCCCAATAACCCGTTTGACTATTTCGCAAAGGAACCGATTCAAGCAAGATTAATTTTGTGTGTGTCCACTTTTTAAAAAAAAAACGTAATTTTTTTCCTTTCGCCTCCGTTAAAATTATCCAGGTGGAGCAACATTATTCCAGTGGAAAACTTTATGGATTCCAGGATCTGTAGGCCAACTTGTTTCCCTAGCTGGAATACTTGGCTTGCTTCCATCTTGTTTACAGCGTGATCCTAAATATGTTCCTTTGCTAACTGCAATGGTACTTACACCCTAGCAAGCAGGAACAGAATTGCAGGCTTAACAATTATTCCCCAGTCATTTGGAGAAATACAATGTATGGTTGCTTTATTACACAGGAAAAATAAAAGGCTCCTATTTTTTTTTTAATCTTATTAAAAACTGATGGGGGAGGGCAGGAACAGAACAATTGCTTTTAAAACATAGCAATGTTTCTCTCTCTCTCTCTCTCAATTTTAAATTTGAGTTTTTCTTCAAGATAACTACCACCCCTGACTGGTCTTAAGCATATTAATATATAATTTTAACTCACCAATTTCAATGGAATGTACTTTTAAGTCAGTATGTGCTGCAATTGCTTTTCTCAGCCTATGGGCACTGTTAAACCAGATTAGATGCAAAACCTTAATTCCACCTTCAGTTCTACAGGGTATATTCTCTCAACGTGTTTTTTAAAGGTGGTTGTGAACCTTGTTGGTTTTTGTAGAACTTACGTCTATTTCAGTGTTGCAGACTGGGATCTTATGCACCAGACCGACCTGATTTCAGTGGAAATTTGTTTCGCCAGCTTGACCAATTAATCAACCCAATCTTTAGTTGATTGATCTTCCAGTTAAGTTTGTAACCACAGAATTAACATGACAACATGCTTATCCCAACATCAACATAAAAAGCAGTTTTGAAAATTGTGTTAGCTTTCCCAACCAGGCCACAATCCGCTACTTTACACCATGGATTACTCTGAAGTATCTAATAGGTGGATTCCATGTGATGATATTTTTCAACCTCACTTTTAAGTAAGCACATTTATGACTGTGCGCACAACAGCAAGGTGCATGCATTTCATCAAGGCTGGCGGAATGACAGACACCAGGGCCAGGCAAGGCTGGTAATAGGCCCCGGCCAAATGGGAAATGTAGGCCCCATTTCAAACTGCTCATTAAATATTTTTTAATCAGTTCTAAATACATATGAACTAGAACGATTTATTTTTTAAAAAGGTAATGGCCAGCACTTTTATTCAAGATGTATACAAGACATCACTTCTTCACATTCAGAAATGCTTTACTGAAAAATCAAGCAACTTTGTTCGGGTGGATTGGGACCAGGCCCCCTCAAAATCATAGGCCAATACCAACTGCCCCCCTCTGCCCAGCCCTGAGAGACACAACTCTCCCAATTTAATAGAAAATTTCACACACATACTCAAGTAGGCTTAAACTGACATTTCATTCTTTTAATTAAAAAGCTTACAACTGGTTCTAAACAGAAACGGTGTCACCAGAACATCCTTTCTCCCAAACTTCCAGTGTGAACATAAAAAGAAATATGGACGCATGTGTACCATTTTCAAGTCTAATGCCATGGGTGGTTTTATTATCTATCTATCTATCTATCTATCTATCTATATGAGAGAACCGAACCCTATTACTAAAGCAGTAGTGAGAAAGGAGAGGTAATTGGACTTCAGAAAATATATTTCATTGCTCATGGTTACATTTTTCAAATCAAGAACTTCAGGGGTTTGATTTACTGTGCTTTTTCACTGCCCCCTTCACCCTTCCTCCTGCTGGTATTTTCTGCTGTCCGACCAAAGGAGCGGACACAGCAGGCTAGCTTGTCATGTCAAGCGAGGTGCAGCTAATGAACAAAAGGCCAACATGTTGATATCTTTTTATTCTTTCCCGTCCTTGCCTGCCGTTCCACCAAAACCCTGCCACAGCTACCATATCCAATTAGAAAAGCTTTGATAATATCTGAAAAAGACCTTTACTTATTGCTGTCCTCGTCTGGACAGCGAATGATTTGCATTTTACAATGTTGTTTTACGTACACACGATCACACAGACACACACCGAGATCACATTCAGCATTTTGAACATGCATTGCAATATAGTGTTAGAACTTAGAAGAGCGCATAGCCAAAGTGCGATAAACGCCATCATGACGAGATCCGATGGCTTTTATGAATGCCCAAGAATATAGATCCCTATTTTTTAAATTTTATTTTATACATCAATGTGAATGTTATGAACCTACAGGCAATTCTGAAGAATCACCGGCGTATTTCAGATGCTCATAAATTAGGCTGCAACTCTAAAACACGGGGAGAAAGCCTCATTGAATTAAGTTGGACTTACTTCCAAGTAAACATATATCTTCAATTTTCATTCACATGTGATTACTGACACTGAACAATTTTGGGGATTCACTGGAAGTAATTATATAAATATAGCAAATATCTGAAAGTGATGAATGTCAATAGTTATATGTGAATACACACAGACACCTAATAGACAGAATTTTCAATCAAAGCCCTTTCAGTTGATTCATCACCTGCCCTTAAAACCAATTAATTCATCATTTCAATGTTTGCCTCCTCTCTGTCCATGCGAACCATCTGTAAGGTATGGACTACATTATTCTACAATTTTATACAGTTTGTCCTGCATTTCTATTATAGCCTATGGCAAATAAGGAAATAAAATTGAACTGGACTAAACTGTACATAAATAAATTCATATGTTATCCTGACCTTAATATAGGATATCATTTTGCCGTATTGAAAGTAGTTTGAGCCAACTTGCAGTGAAAACTACCACGCTGTTGGAACTAAAGACCAGCTACAATTTTCTCTCTCTCTCTTCTGCTCTTACAGTAACACACTAGTCCCAAAATAGCTATTTAGAAAACAACAACAAACCTACACAAAATTGTATCTTTAACTCAAGACTCACCAATTCAGATTTATCCACATACATACACACATACTCAAACACTTAAAAGCTATAGTTGATTCCTTAGAAGAGCAAAGTTTACAGCTATTTCCCTCATAAAAATGTAGTCTGTTGCTTTGGTTTTTTGGATTTTCACAATATCTCCCCTGCTCCTTTTGATCAATTTTAAAATCTGATATTTTATGCTGCTTTTGAAGACTGTTAACCCATTGCATCCTACTCTTCTCCATGTAAATATCAGTTGAGTAGAGGGGGAGTAAGAGACAGTATACACACTGAAGCTTTCATTATCCTCCATTGTGGCTGCTATTCAAATAAGTCCATTTTGATGAAATATTCCAAAGGTCAAGTTTATTAACAGTTCACAGATCTTCACATTCCAAAAACGAATATTCGACTCTGCACGATGAGGAGAAAACAAACAGACCCAAATACAAGGAAGCCCACTGGCTGTGAAATCCCGGACATGTCTCCTTAGAAATACATACCATTGAATTCAATGGGGCCTGCTCCTAGAAAACTGTGCCTGGGTTTGAAGTCTGATGGATACTTTTTTTTTTCATTATTTAAAACATTAAAGCAAGATCAGGGCAAAATTAAAACAAGCTAACGGTTCTGCCGAAGTTGCCCGAATCTGTGTAGCTCAGATTCGGAATGCAAACGTTGCAACTGATTCGGTCCGATAAGACTGTGCACATCTCATGGATGTTTTCTGCTCTAAAGCCCTTCCTGGAAAAGGAACCATCAAACGGATAAAATAAGTCTGGTATAAAAATTGCTCACACACAGTACAGTTTCTACCTCTTCACGACCACATGGGCAAACACGATTCGGATACTAGCGTCCATCCTGCCAGTGAGTGGGTTACTGCAGGATTGGGTCAGGGAAATCCCTCATGAACGCTCTTTTCTACAGAAGACTGGAGTGTTCCATTGGAGATCTTAAAGGCCCACATGCCCTTGAAATCAGTGAGACCCCCTCTGTCGGAAATGTCTTTTTAAGGCCAAACTTCAATGCTGTGTAAACCTTCCTTGGTTTACAGGTTGAGGGCAGAAGCCCCCATTTGAAATAACACATTTGGGGTGTCACTGTGAAATAAAGGGACATTAATCCCCAACCATTCAGACGCTAGAGTTGGCAATATTTATACGCTGCATGTCTTGTTACCAATTACTCCCTGGTTTCCATGGTGCGGGATTTTGGGGCTGTCGCTATGAAATGCATATAGTTTCTCTCTCTCCCCCCCCCCCGCCTGCAACCCCCCCCCCCCGAAGCTTCACTTTGGGATCTTTTGGGAAATCTCCTGAATGTTAGACAAAAGGGTGATGTATAACAAGAGATGTCACCTTTTGTTACTCGCCAGACTACTTGTGGAGTCATATTATGTCACGGCGATTGAAGTAACCATGTTCTACCCCACTCTGGACACAAAGAGGGTCCTAAATTTTAGTGACAAGCGTGAAGGGAGGGAAAGGGGAAGGAAAAAGGGGAGGGGAGACCATCAGCCCCCAGCCAAAGAAAACCAACAAGAATCCCACAATGGAAATTTAAAAAAAAAGTCGGCGCGCGGACACATGGATGGAACTGATGTGGGATCTTCAAGAAAGAGAACAGCTTGCATTATCATCGCTTTGTCACTACACACGGCACACGACACAGCAATGACACCGCTGCCCCGAGAAGCACACACACTCTGCATTTATTTTGACGGTGGGGGACAGAAACTGAAGGCGGTGGTACATGACTAAGCAGGAGGCCAATAATGAAATGAAGGGTTTCTAGGAAATAGCCGTAATTTTTTAAAAGATGCGGTGACACAACCTCTGTCTACTTCAAAACACACAAGGGGGCTACCGCTGACTACATACACCCCCTTGATTTCTAGTTATATATATCTGCATTGGAAGAATCTCAGCATCTAGGTTTTTCTGACTATTAAAGTGGGTGGGGGGACAGATAATGTGTCTCTTCACATGTACACTTCAGACCACATGCAATTTATTCTCAGGAGCATTGAGATAGCTACCCAGTTCACCGATGCTACAAAAGTATTGTGGCTATTGTTACCGTAAAACAATTAAACCAGCTTCACGGCACTGCGAAGCGTGAACTTCGGGAAAATACAAATCACTTTTAGTTTTTCCTTTCTAAAAATGGAGCTTGCTGCGTGCTGATTATCAATACAGATCTCACGAGCGATTTAAAAACAAACCCACAAAACAAATGAACCAAGAATCATTCATCACAGCGTTAAAAATACTCAGCTGTTTGAAATGCCACTCTCGAAATGGGATCACGCCTATTGCAATAGGATTTGCTATTAACCCTGCCTGCTCTGAAGGCCTTCGCTAATGGCACGTTCCTATACATGTCTACTCAGAAGTCGGCCCCACTGAGTTCAATGAGACTTACTTCCACATAAGTGGGTAGCATTGGAACCTCATCGTGGACAGACAGACAGACAAGTGTTTGCATAATAAATGTGTAGACAATAATTGTATTTGTTCACCGCTCTGGGATTTATTTTATGTATGGAGCAGTATATAAATACTGTAAATAAATAAATACA